>NW_010255657.1:2238-14138 GCF_000690775.1 Eurypyga helias | reverse complement strand
GATCGGTGTAATTTCAGAACAAAGGGCCCTGGGTTTTGTAACCCGAGCTACTGGCCAAATAGCAGCAGCGAAAGTTTGTTTGAAGCAGGGAGGGGAAAAAGGCCCCACAGGAGGGTTTCCGCAGTCGGCAGCAAGGGCTCTGCAGCCCCTGGCAAACAGTGCGATGGACGTTATTCACGAGGGACACTAGTTCCAGTGTGAACACACGTGTGACAGGCGGGGTTTTATGCCAAGCCTTTAACCCACAGCCCCTACCTTGCTCTCTTCACGAGTGCTCTGAGTGCTCGGCCTCCAGCCGCACAGGCTTCCCTCAGCTGGGGCTGCTCAACAGGGCACGCGAGGGCTCCCTGGGAACCCTGAATTTACTAAAATTTCTGCGAGCGGAGGATGGGAAAGACTCATTTTCACATGCTTACTTTGAGTTGGGTAGGATGTTGGGTAAAGAACTACCTCACTGACCCCCATCTTTGCGTGAACACAACATTTTCCGAAGGGAATTGGTTATGGGCCTTATCCCGTACAGTGCCTGCGCAAGCTTGGAGCTGAACAGTTGTGCACACAGATAGATGCAAAAGTGGTCGCCTTTGGGAAGGGATGGTTTTAAAAAGGGGGTTGCACAGGGGTAAAGCCCTGCCCCAGCTGCTGGGAGGGATCACCGATTCCTGTTTTGGCGAGAGGAAGGACGTACAGCAACAAACTGCCCCTTGGTCCTCTGCCCCTCTCCTGGCCTTTACCTTAGAGGTGCTTAGGCAGAGATTTCTGCTGTGTTCTAGCAAAATATTAAATAACAAGAACAGTTCCATATTCAGAATTAGAAAGGTATTTACATAGGCTAAACCCCAGCATTCTTGAAGAAATAACTTTTTTATTTGTGGAAGAAAAAAAGAATGGTAAAAACAGAGGAAAAATACTGAGAATTAAAGCGTGCCCTTTCATAGTAGAGTAGAAAACTTGGACACACCATATAAACAGCATCCACGCTGCATTTCTACTTTACAGTTTGAATGTAGCTTCTGCAGAGCCCACGCATCTTAAGCCGTAAATATGTGGTTTAAGATTGAAGAAGTGATTATCTGAACCAATGTTTTTGTTCAATAAACTGATGTTGGACACAGGTAGTGTTAGCAGCAGCCACCCAATTTATTCTGTGTTTTAATCAAAGTATTTTTGTGTCAGCCGTCCTTTCCTCAGGATTATTTATGTACCTGGACTGCTGCTGAAATTTTTACATAGGTTAAGTGCCTGATTGCCAATGCAGGAAATAACAAAAGTGCTGGATCATTGCTGCTTCACATTACTGATTTGTTTGAAACAAAGATCCTAAGGTATCAAAATTTTAACATTTAAATATGTTTCCATCAGGTATGAAAGAACAGAATAAACCAGTACCTTTTTTTCTTTTAAATTTAACAACTGAAAAATCCAGATGGATTTTTCCATGTGTTGCGGAAGGAATCCATTAGGCAGTTTTTCCCAGAGAGTTTTGACCATGGAAACTGAAAGTTTAACACAACTGAGACATTTTATTTTCCATTAAGCTGCCACCTTAGAGCCTTTAGGGGCTGTAAGATAAAGAACAAGCAGTTTTGCCTCCTTCTGGGAAGTGAAAAAGGAGCTGCTTGCCATGGGTCTGATACACAAGAAGCATGTACTTACATTGCTGGGGTGCAAATGACTGGACAAATGAAGTTTGTATTAGGAGATTTCCTAGGCACAAGAAAGGCAGTGGGAGGGAGTCAGCAGATGAGCACCTTCCTAGACTGATGGAACAGATTTTTAGAGAACGCTTTCAGGAGTTACAGAAAAGACAAGTCATTGGTGATGAAGTCAAGGAAATCGTCCTACGATGTGAAGCCATCTTCTGCTCAGAAGTGTCTTTCTGAGACCTGTACATTAGTGGATGCAATCCGGGTGTTCAGAGGCTTTTACTAGCTCACATTAGTAACTGAAGTTACTCGTATTCCAACGCTGCTGCAATATCTGCAGCGCGGAGACAAAACCTATTTACTTTTATACTTCACCAAGGCTTTTGATTAGCTGTCTGTATTTGTGTAAACACACACAGGCCAAGCAGCACCGATACCCCAAGGGCGTGACAAGCAGCGGGGTACAGAAAAGGTTACCGAGGCCCTCACGCGCTCTGCAAAATCTTTGTTGTGATTTATTTGAAAGGGGGAGTGGAGCCCAGGCCCAGCTCTGTTCGTAGATGGAAGTTCATGTTACGGGGAGAAACACTTTTACTTATGAAAAAAAAGGTACTTGATTTTAAAGTTGGCAGGCCAGTGTGTGCTCTGGTGCCGCATCGCATGGAAGAGTAAAAACTTTTTGGGAGGGTTACAGAGAATCCTATTCAACAAGTGAAAAGGATGAGCTCATTTAAAAGTGTAAACCGCATAGTTTCATTACGTATAAAATAAAACGTATAGGACCTGTAAGAGCGTAACAGAAAATGAAACTTGGAATACAAGCTTACGTCATGTTATGTTTTTGGGCAATTGTCAGAGAAAGGCAAGAGAGCAGAAACAGCCACTAAGAACAGCTCATTATACCCACTGTTAGCCAGGGAAAAACAAATCCTGAAGGCTCTTGATCCATTTCCTTAGCTGACCTAAATAATACATCAATTGTTGTACAAGGATGTGTGGGCCAATATTTAGCCCCCAGATCAACAGTCGGCCAGGACCAGTTTACTGTTTTCAGTCCAAATGGAGTCAGACGGGGTGAGAGGGCAGAAGGGAGCAGGCAGGAAGGCCACTGGAAATTGTTGAACCATAATCAAAGGAGTTGGATGCGTTTGTGTGTGCTGCGGGCAACACGTGAGCCTTCCTGCAACTGCAGGCAGCAGTCAGAACTGCTTTACAGTGCAGCCTGTGGGTTTATTTTAAAGCAAGAGCACTGTTTTTTGAGCTAAATGGAGGAAGGACTGTGTTGCGGTTATGACTAGGGCGCAGTGCGCTCACTTCAGTTCCCTCTTCCCCAAGACAAGCAAGTAATTTAATTTCTTGAAAACCAGAGAGAAGCAGGTTTCCTTTGGTAAGACATGAGATAGATGGTCCCACTGGCTGATCGCTGGATTCATACCTCCAGGTTCTCATTCAAGGCTACTGCCACCAAGAGCTGCAAACAAAGGTGTCCCGGCCCGCTGAGCTGGCTCCTTTACAGCTCACAAACAATCAGCCTCTGCCCTCCGCCATGGCTGTTCTAGTTATAAAGCCCAGGCACCGGGACGGGTGAGCTTCTCGGCTACATCTGAGCCATGAGTGTCTGTGGCCCTTTCAGAAAGTCGAGCTCTCTGTCCCAGCCGGTCTGTAAAATACAAGTATCAACAAGCAGTCCCCATAGATGTCAAAGACTTAACCAGAGTGATTTTCCATGCCACATCCCCATGGCAAGTGCGCAGCTTGCCTTGCCTAGAGCCATTGCCCATAGCTCACACAAGTGCTGCCTACAAGTACAGTGCCCTTGACCTTTCAATCATTCTTTATCGTAAACTAAACCCATTTTTTCTCCTTATCTGCCAGTGTCCAACCTTCCCTGTTCGGAGGCCCAAAGTCCGCCGTGCCCTAGCACTGTGCTGCTGCACAGTGGCAGGCAGGAAGGGAGGGGAACCTGCCCCAGCGGGGCTCGCTGTTAGGCTCCTGCCGAAGCCGACGGGTGTTTCTGTCAAGGAAGCAGCCATGGTTGTCCTCAATGTAACAGTCTGCACCACCAATTAAATAAAAGTAAAATTTATTTGGCATAGGACAGAAAACTAAGGAGAACAAAATCACATACAAAATAAATGTTAAGCAAAAAAATATTCACACAACTAGATTAATATTTTATAAAAAGCTCAAACTTTAAGCATCTCGTAAAAACAGGTTACTTTCTGCTCAGCCTATGTTTTAAGTCATGTTTCTCTCTCTTTCATAGTCTTGTGTGACTTTGGAAGTCCAGTTTAGAGGTCTTCCTTTGCATGAGTTTGCACCAGAGACCACTTCTCAGACAAACTGCGTTTCGGAACAGCAACATCCAGAGGGTTACTCCCTTTTTTAAGACCTGTGGTTTCTATTTGTTTCTTGTAGTCTGCCTGCCTACCTGCTGCATACTCCCTCACTGAGAACATACACCTGTGCCCTGCTTCTGCTGAGGAACTCCAACGCCCCCCTTTTTGCCCATGCTCCAGGTTTACTTTTTAACTGAATGGTCCAGGCACTTCCACCTTACAGGCTACAAGATCCCCGTTTTCTCCCAGTGCCCAGGAAGAACCATGCCATGAACTACCTACACTTAATGTGTCACCAGATGTCTCAGGTAAGAGATTCTCCTTATCTTCTGGTGGATACCATTTAACAGATTAAAGTCCATACAACGTGTGTTATACAGAGTCAATGTACCGCCCTAACAGGTTGTTCACACCTGACAGTGGGACAACGGCGTTCCCACTGTTGTGATGTGGCATTACCTCCATGCACATTCTGCACTGTAATTTGTACTCCAGTATGGATAGCTACATTCAGCCAACTGTTTTGTATTTCCTTGAGCAAGCTTCCCCTTTCCAGCGTCCTGTGGCTGAGGGGCCCTCTCTAGGCCTCTTGACATTCTGCTTGAAATAACCCCAGTTTGATCATTCAACTCCATTCTTTGCTTCCAAGGCAAAAAGTACCCTTTCTATTTCCATACTTCTGCACTGAAAATTGCTGTGTGACGATATACGTGAAGCACGACAGCAGTTTAGTCCCCTCATCCTCTGCTCCAACAGAGACCAACTTCTACAAGGGACATGTAAACAGTTGTTGCTGAAAGAGAAACTACCGTCCAGATTTTGAAGTGACAATTTCAGGAACTTCTTTAATAGTTGTCTTGCAGAAAAAAATAAATCATTCTTCTGATTCTTTTAGTGTTGGGAAATGCTGCCTTCTAAACAAGAACTTTGCAACCTTGTTTAAGTACTTCATTTACAGAAACACATGCTTCCTGAATCACAAGTTGAGTTTCCTTTAACAACTCTGAATATTAATCGCTGTGGCCTCTTCTCCCAGTGGCTGGTGCAGAAAGTCCTAACAGACATAACGTACTTTTCTTCCAAAAGCACTGAGCAGAAGTTATTTGCACACAGTACAAAAGTTATTCCCATGTTATTTACCGAGTTGGATTAAACAGAAATGAACACCCGTGGCTGCTGTCACGCAATGCAAGTCTTAGTGATGACATAAAAAGATAGCTTGAGGTGTCACGGTTTATGATACAACGCCATTGAAACAAACCCAGTACATCTTATATGCAGGCAGTGAATCAAATTTAGTCCTCTTAGTAACCTACACATCCAGGCTGAAGTCAGCTGGGCCGTATGGACAGCAGTGTCAGGCACTGGTTTTGGGGAAGGGTTGAATTTCCAGAGCAATACCAATTGTGAGGTTAACCAGTGCACACTTCACACCTTACCTAAAGATGGGTCCCACAGTCTCTCCACACACTGAGCTCAATCTGAAGTTAGCAGACAGAGCACGTTACAACAGCAGGTCTTGGCTCAAATGCTGAAGAATGCTACTGTCGGCACTATTTACACTGGGACTTGGAAGAGCAACACCTATTTATTTTTCTAGTGAGACACAGAGAAGTTGAGTAAAAAAGTCGTAAGGCACCATGGATTCAGTCTGTTTTGTATTCGTCTCTTTTAACACTTCATAGTGAAATAAATACTTTAATACTGATTGTCTTGTAAATAGCTACCGATATACGAAGCAATGTATTGAATGATAAAATGCTGCATTGTTCTGGAATGGATCTACGGACGTTCACGGCAGAAGATATAAAGTTCTTGTTACGTGAAAAAATAAACCCCACCTCTTCCTGCACTGTTAAGCTATTTTACATATATGCCAAACGTCCGTTCTGAAGAGGTTTCTATAGTACAAAGAAGTGCTTAAGCCCAAGCAGCTCAGGTTTCTTGGCTTGTTGACTTAGGACCTTTTACACAGCTGATTTTAAAGTGAGACTGAAGCCGGTGTGCCAAGTCTTTGGTAGTGGTCCAGAACTCCTGGTCACAAAAACCTTGCTCAAAAGATCAAATATAGGATATTTCAAATGATGCAGGGAGTTGGCAGAACAATGTGCAGCATTTTCATTGACTTACCCAACGGTCCTGCTGGAAGCAGGTAAGTTACAAAACAGGTATAGGTACTGGAGGTGGGTTTTTTTTCTTATTTTGGATGCATAGCTATTTGGCTATTAGTAAGGATTTGGCAGGTCAAGGTACTGAAAAATATTGTATTCTTAAATTCAAAATGTTCCTTAGAAAGTTGTAAGTGCTTCAGTTTAAAAACATGAATACAATAATTTACCCTTTAAGTTATTATCCTAAAAATCTTATTTGGACTTCTATTCACATAAAAATATCCCAAATAGTCAGGCACTTTGTTTAAGTGACATCCATAAAATACATATATAAATTCAATACTGTGCTAGGTTTGATCCCAAGGTGCACCTGTCACACGGAGGTCCCACTAGTATCTGTTTAAGAAACTCTTACGGCCACGATCCTGCAATTAGATGTAGATACATCCCTGCGCCTGCGCATTTAATTGCGGGTTCAAGACCATACATAGTAACTTAAAATAGGTCATTAGATATAAAACTGTAAAAAACAGGTACATAATCAAATGCTATCACAGCTAAAAAGATTTTGTAAACAAACACTGAAAAAGGCCAAATTAAATTGGATCTGGCCAAATCCAACTCTGTCTCATCCCCTTCGCTGTGACTGTCCAGGCTGTTGGGTGGAAAGGGAATCTGCCCCTCCGTGCCCACTGACGGAGCAAAAAGCCCTACGCACCAACGCTTCAGTGGGGACCACTCTCTTCAGCTGAATTCCCTAGGTTTTCAAGGACAGACCCTGTTCTAGCTGCAAAGCCTACTTCGGGTCGTGTCTCCCGTGCTAGAGAAACATTTTCTTAACCAACACAACTAGTTGGTTTGGGTTTCTTTTGAGAAACACCCTGTGGAGCATGGCTGCTGATATAGGCTTGGTAGGGATCCCAAGGAGTACACTGAAGAAACACAAACTGCTGAGAAGACAGAGGAGAAGTTTTCAGAGCTAACCTTCAGAAGTCCAACTAACAAATCAGTAATATTTCAAATCTAGAATTATAATCTTCCTCTAATTTCCAAAGGCTTTTTATATCTGTCCAGACCCATTTGTAAAACACAATCACAAAATGAACTCTTCTCATATACAAAATGCCAAAGCCATTAAACATACTGACCGATTGTCACAACGTTAGAACACTTCACTCTCTTCTCTCAGTGCAAGCCTTGCAGCTCTCTGCAGACTCCTTCCGGCCAAGTTTGAAAGGACAGGCTTCACGGTAAGCTCAAGGGCCAAACCTTCCCATTTCTCTGGAACCAGTGCAGACAGCAAGCTTTGGAGCTGATGATCTCACCTGAATGCACAAACCCCCCACCCCCTTCACTACATCAAAGGGCTTTCACTTACGCACATCTTTGACCTCAGCTGCTCTACTGTAACACAAGCCAAATGCAATCTCTCTGAGACTTGTGACCTAAGCCCCAGGGAGCTTTTTAAGACAAACCCCACCATTTAATTGTACCAGGGGAACAACTAGAAAGCAGTCTGTGGAGCAGTGGGGTTAGCGATGCTTTACAGAGGGAGCCTGCAACTACAACAACTGCTGCATTTGCACCAAGACTGCTTTCTGAGGACTCTTCACGGGTAGAGGGCACTACAACAACCCAGGACACGGATGACTGTGGGTTGGTCCACATCACAGTAGGAAAAAATCAGGTGACTAAAAGCACAGCTCTATTAAAAAACAAGGAAAGAGGGATTAAACCCACCAAAAGGTATTTTTATGCTGTTGAATTCTTCACTCGTGCTTTTCTTTGGAAGATCCGCCGCAGATAAAAAAAAGGCCAGACACACTCCATCCTCGGGGCAGGATGTGCCAGCTATTGTTTAAAATAAGATTTGCTTGGCTAAGCTGAAGTGGAAAGGTTTAGGATGAACTCTCGGTCACCACGTAGCAGGCCTGTAGGTCTATGGCGCGCAGAAGCAGATAGGACAAGATGGCATGCAGAGAAGGATCCAGGGGACTCTTAGCTACACGGTTTTCCCCAGCAACTGTTCTTTAAATAGCAAATAGATTGTACTTTATCATTCAAATAATATAGCCACTGTACCCAAAGTGAACGAAACAGCTTTGTTCCAGCTCTATTAAATTCAAAGCCAGACCTCCCATGGAGCTCTCAAGGGGAGAGGGCTGGAGACGGTAAGCATGATGCACGTATGTTCTGTATGGTCCAAGAAATGCCTTTCATGACAGCCTGCAGTATAAGCAAATAAAATTTATAGCTCTGAGCAACTACAGTTCATAAGCTGCACCTCTTACTTCTGTAATAGAGACCCAAGTTTGTTCCAGCTGACAAGCCAAAAGTGGAAATAAAGCAAAACAGACAACTTTCCAATGATGTGGGCAGGAGAGCTGACTCGAAGGAAAACTGCAAACAGACGTTGCCCAAAGATGGGCCAGAACCCATTTCACCTTGGTATAGGCGGCAGTGGGGGCACGCCTCTTTCTTTTCGGCCAGAGCCACCTGAAAGAGAAAAAAGTTTGTCACTCCTCCTGGTTTCTTCTGAAGTAGGAGTTTATGTCCAAAGCCATTATTTCAGTAACTGGTGAAGATCATCTCATTTTCCTGCCTGGCCATTTGACTAAAAAATCTTCGTGGCGTTTCCGGTCAGTTTATTGTGCTGGTTTTGGCTGGCTAAACCAGGACATTTAATAAACAACATCAGAACTTCAAACAGTGCAAAAGGAAGTTTTTAACTAATGCTATCCCCAAACGTCTGGAACACAAACATATTTTAGTCCTTTCTCCCCTTCTTGGAACAGACCGATAGTTCTCGTCAGCCTTACTGTTTCATGCCAACACACACCACCTCCATGCTACTCACGACGTGCAGATTGCAGTGAAAGTGGCAGGTTGTAAATACAGTAACATTTCAGAGCTCTTCACGTTTTTCCCTATATTAAGATTTTAATTGCAAGGTCATGAAAAAAAAAAACATGCATTACTTTGCCTTTCTTCATGGAGTAATAGAAATGGGATAAAAGCTAACAGGGCAAAGTGAAGGGGCAGAGACTAACAGGAATTTCTGCTCCAAACCACAGCCTCATCATTTGGAAAACAGGAGAGAGAGAGAGGCATCTGAGTGTACAGATGATTGCAGGGTAACTATGAGCCACCGATGTCACTGGTTGTGAAAGAAGTAAATTGATCCTTGGGTGTATCAGGCAAAACACCTCTAATGAAGGCAGGAAACATTTAAGCTCCTGTAGGAGACATGGTTGAGTCCTGAACTGGAACAGCATGTAACGCTGATTGGAAAAAGCAAAATCAAACTGAAACATATACAAAAGCAACCCTGGTGATCAGAGAACACGGCTTGGAAGCATAGTGCAGAATATCCTGATTTAATCAGCCCAGGAGGAAAAAAAAAAATACTGAGAGAAGGATATGACTGTTGTCTTAAAAAATATTAGGGTTTTAACACACCAAGGAGGGAGAATAATTAGTTATCCTCAAGGATGATGTTGGCACAAGAATAAATGAGTTGTGCATGAATTTAGATGGCAAATGAGGAGGAAGTCCTAGGGGATCTTTGTGGTTCTGGCTGCCTGTAGCAGAAGGGCTGACTACAATGGCAGAGGTGGTCTCGCACAATGCATGTTCCAACTTAAAACCAAACCCATTTTCCCCTCAAATACACGTTTAAGAGGGCTTGTGCCTACGAACCTGCATTAGCTTTTTCTCTGTGGTGGGGAAGGGTGACCAGGCTTTTAGTCTGAGAAGTTTTGAAACCTCAGCTTCCAGTCTCTTCCCCATCCACACTGTTTTCAGGATAACACGCTGAAATTCCAACAGCAGAGGTGGAACAAACTTACCTCTACTTTCATTTCTTGCTACTTTACTGGGGTAACTTCTGTTCATGGGTACATACGGCTCAGGAGGTGGCAAATCAGATATAGGATGAAAAGAAAATCTGCTTTCCCATTCATCTGAAAAAAAACCCACGCCATTTTACTCGTTAGTTTTGTGACACAGCTTCAGGAAAGTAAACTGACATTAACATCAGCTTTAATACATGGCTTATATTGCAAAATGCTCACATAGCCGAGTATTGAACCAGCATCCCACTGGGAAGTCAGGGAAGAAGATGCTTAGGTTAGTTTGAGAATGAAAATTCTTACCAACTTTCACTGATCACTTAGCCAATTTAAGACAAAATCACAGATCAGGGAAAATGGCCATAACGCCACTGAAGTAAGTGCTATGTTCCCTTCCATGTACAGCAGATTTGCTTTTTTAACACACACATGGATACGTACATGCATGTTACCAGAAATGCGTAGTGTCAACAGTGGCTTGTTCCTGGATATAGAATTTTCTGATACTCATACTTCACTGATATACAAAGCTCAAAAGCATCATTAAAAGCAGACTGACCTATAAGCAGCAGTTTTTATTTTTTAATTTTTATACAGGGGAAAAAAATTTGGGACCATTATGATAAAGTTTATGATGACAGAGAAATCTGTATGTAACTCATGCCAAAAATGGAAAAATATATCTGTTGAAACTCTATCTCCTGAGACTACAGGGGCCCTATTGGTGTCCTTACTGAGGCTGCAGGATTCTAAGGAGTAAAGCAAGTTGATCCGCTCCTTCACTGAAATAACAGGAAATGGTTATGGAGCTCTGTTCTGCACTTGAATTTGAAGGCCCAAGGAAGAAAGCGTGGGCTATCTTAAACCTTGTCATTTCTTCGCTTGGTTGCTTCAGGCCTTTGCAACCATAACTTTCTTGCAATACTGTTATATTTTATTGCATAACGTAATGAACAGCTGAGTAAGTTTTGCCCGGCAGTTGTACATGTGGTTATTTGCTGGGATCCAGTCTTTCTATGTTTAGTCCCAACGGCTGCAATTAGAAACCAGCGTGTAAAGGAGATGCAGATCTTAAGCCCTTCTGTGACCCACCTGCCTTATCTGACGTGTGAAGATGCTTCAAAAGCATGAGTTACAGTTTTATTTTCTGCTTGCTGTTTCTAACGTTATAAATGTCAGAAATATCAGTTTTGGCCTCCCATAATTAGCGGAAAGATTTATCTGTCCTTTGCAAATAGAAAATAACTAAAAAGAAAAGAATGGTGAATCTCGAAAATGCAGCAATCTTGGACTTCACTTTTCCAATAAACACTAGCAAAAAGAGAGATACTTGACATTTTCAGCAGCATTCTGACAATCTCTTCCCTCATCAGTTTTTCAGCTTTTGAGTCATCATATAACTTGTTCTGAGTTCTGATGAGTCTTAGCGAAGCTACGGTTTGAGTACGTGTTAGAGTCAGAATGATCCCCTTAGGCCTTATGTCTGAACTGTAGCAAAGCATGGGGAATACATTCCTTTTTTCAGGCAATTTTTCAAAGGGTTATTTTGGAGACTGTATTGATGACTTTGCAGTTCTGCTCTGTGTGGCATATTTACTCTGTTCTTACTTGGCAGGGTTAACTGACACCCAAAAAGCACCACTGTTGGTCAGAAACCAAAGGTCTGCACTAGAAACAAAGCCTCCACCCCAATCTTTTTTTGACGTACTAAGGCCCAAAGCCGTTACACAGTCTCTGTCGAAGGCAAACAACCGGGAGGATGGCTTACCATCGCCTGCATCCTGGAAGCCGTTCCTGACAGCTGATGAAGGCGGCGGTGGCGGCGGCGGTGCTGCCGAGCTCGGACGGTCAGGGGGAAGCGGCGGTCGTGGTCCACCTCGCTGGCTGTCCAGCCCTGCCCGGGAGGGCAGCTGGGGGGGAGCAGGGGAAGCCCCGGGAGGGCTTTCCTTCCTG
>NW_010255657.1:0-2227 GCF_000690775.1 Eurypyga helias | reverse complement strand
GGAGGGGGCCTGGAGCAAGACAAGAAGCAAGCACACAAACGCCGTTTGCACCAGGGTTATTTTGCCGGCGGTAAGCCGCTGCCTGCATCCCACAGCCTCCTGCCAACACACTAGAGAGGGCGGCTGGCCCTCAGCACCCACTTCCCTGCTCTCCAGGGCTCTCTATAGACTTGGTACTGATTTGAAGAGTATAAACATCAGGGAGCAGGGTATTTCTAAGCATAAATACACCTCAATGCCCGTATTCCCATTTCCTCCAGCTACAGAAGCCTCTGTAGAGGTGCTGGCCCTTGAAGCCACCTTTAAACCACCCTAAATTACATTGGCCACAAGGATCAGAAGTTGCAGCTGGAATTCAGGCTACTGGGGAGGTCCAAACCATAGCCCATTTCCTTTCCATGTACCACTGCAAGGCAAGAGGATGTGCAGAAGAGCTCTGCTACCCTCAGAGGCTCTTTGTCCACAGGGGTGGCCCCTCCTGGGGGTCACAGCCAGAGCCTGTGGTGGCACACGGGAATTCAGCTCAGGAGCTGAGCAGCATGGCATCAGCTCACCCGTTTATGAACACATGTGCCTCATGCCAGGTTTTAGCTGGAGCATATCCAACTCCTGCTAAGCTGGAAACAGCCCTCACACGTAGACTGGCATTCCCAGTGTCTGTGGATCTGAGTAACTGGCGCGGTGATGTGGCAGGTGAAATACAAAGGCACAGCCCATCTGACACAGGACCAGGGCTGTCCTGAGGAGGTGAAGCAGAGGGTGTGGAGGGCTGCGCATGTTCAAAAGTCTTGCTGCCTCTGTCTGGCACAGTTGGGCAACTGACAAATATGTTCATTTTTATGAAATGCTTCCTTGTCCTGATGAAATCTAGCTACAGATGTGTGTTTTAAAAAAGAGCACCAGATACTGTGTCTCCAGAAACAAGCATGCTTCAAGAAACATGCTGTATTTTTGGGGGTTTTCCTTCCCCCCCTTTTTTTTCCCCTCCTTCTTTCTTTTATAAATTACCGAAGTTCACCTTCAGGGAACAGTTTCTAAGAATGAGAAGCATTTAACAACTTTCTGAATACTTCTTGCTCTCTCTCTAAACCTACCTAAACCCCTTCATCAATACTGAACTGCTGTAGAACAGGAATATTTACATTTATAATTTATCACTACAACCTCCTTCTGCTTATTTAAGCCAGCAGAAAAGTAGCACAGAGTTGCTAAAACCATCTGCCTCAGAAAAGAGCCAACCAGGAAAGCAGCGGTGGAAGTGGAGGCCATCGCGGACAAAGCTCTTGGAAGTGTCTGAGTAATTTCAGACGTGCTCTGCAACTCAGATCCACACTCCCAGTCAAACGTGACACAGTTTCTCTCATCTGTTTGCTGCAGGCCACGCTGGCATTATTGTGTCATCCTTTGGGCTGGCAGCCATCCCTATAAAGCAGGGTTTCGGGGCCAGGATTTTTTGTACCTGCATGGCTGCTACAGGTGCCGCGCTATAGGGGATCCAGCCTGGTTAAAGGAGCTGGAAGGAGACCTGGATGGCTGTGGCCAGTGGGAGCTCCCCTAGCACTCATCTCTATTGTCCAGGATTGGGCAGGTCTGAGATGATTCCAAATTTTTATTCCAAAGGATGAGATGAAAGGCAACTCTATGGAGCTTCCCAGTGTTGCCTTCTGTGCAATGCTTCTCCCTTCCCGATGTTACAGGGCCTGGCTGTTTGTGCCTAAATTCTCTCATTCCAAAGGGAGCACCACCAGGTATTATGAGCTACGTTACGGCTTGCAATCCTTAAGCGTTACAAACAATAGTTGTCACAGAGGACAATGTGTATTATGAAATACCTCAAACGCTTCTATTTTTAGTATCTGCGCACGGTGTGTAACAACAGGTAGTCACACTGTAACAACTCCCATTACATGTAACAACTGACAGCTGGGTCTTTTATTAAAATAATTTGTAGGTGGCTGTAAGGGTGCGTGTCTCCCCGCACGCAGACGGCGGGTCGGGTTCTGCACACCCCCACTCCCCAGAACGCCCCATTAGCTGGCTGACGGGGGAGGGCAAGTGCTGTCACCTACCAAAACCCAGATAAAACTGCTCCTTCGGGTGGAAGAACATGATGGGGAATCCGCTGTTTTCAACCCTTCCTAATGACAGCAGTTGGGGCGGAAGTTGCCGAGATGTGCAGACGCACAGGTGACTCTCCTGAAGCCACCGCGATGCCCACAGACCCTCG
>NW_010255656.1:0-14517 GCF_000690775.1 Eurypyga helias | reverse complement strand
GGTGGGGAGGGTGTAGAGGGAAGAGGTAGAGAAGCCAAAGTCTGTATCTCAAGTGATGATCATTTCCATTTCCAAAAGAGATCACATGTGTCTTATCAGAGATGCCTCCATTTGGAGTACTAATTTCTTGAGAATTTTTGTTTGCAATCAACCAAATCATAACACTTGAATGAAGAGATACGGTCCACTAAAAATAACAGTATTTTTATTATAATCAAATAACTTCATTTCAAAACTGAGTACAAAATCATACATTAATTCAACATCTGAGTCTAAATGTTCAAAAGTACAAATAAAAAAATAAGTACAAAACTAAATATTAACTACTTTAGTAGCCCAAGTATCTTTTAAAATTGAATTTAGAAGTTTAAATGTCATAGACTAGCAATGAGATTGAGGGTCCAGCAGGAAGATTTTGGTCCTTAGCAATCCTGTGTTACAGCAAACCCCACGATGTAACTACATGCATTTTTAGAAACCAAATACCTTTAAGAATCCAGCTACCATTAAAAAAAAACCTCCTTTGAAAATGTAAGAAAAATGAACCCGGATCAACTCAGTAACCAAGATGTCTGAACAAATTAGGTGCTAGTTTATCTTCCCCATGGCAGGAAACAGAGGGTACCTTGTGTTTGGAAGTGATTTCCTTCTGCATGAAGGACACAACTACACTCTTTTCTTTATAATAATATGAGGAAAGAAATGAAGTTATTTCTGTACCTATTCTCCTGAATAAATGTTGGGCCAGGTTTCTAAAGATACGCACTAAATCCAAGTCAACTTTTTCAGTCTTTCATTTCAACAAGAATGTGTTACCCAGACACTTTCTTTAATCCAGTCTTAACAGCAGCAGCTGGGATATAGGAAAACCATATCTGGATTCATGCTAACTTATTGCTAGAAGGGGTGGAAAGAATAATAGAAGATATTTAAACTATTCGGAGGAAAACAGAGGTACAGTTGAACTTTGAGTTGTGTTCTCACTGCAAATAATGTAACTAAGCCATTTATTCAACTGGAATTATTGCTCTTGAATCAGAAAATACTGATTTTTTCAGAGAAAGGAGAATTTATTTCTCCTTTGCAGTAAAATTATTAGATATCTGTTTGCTAGCTTAAATTTTCTACAGGAAAGTGTAGTGTGGACCTACCAGAGTATCAGAAGGGTGCCTTTTCAAGCCAGGAGACCTACCTGCAGTACTGTCTTAATGGCTAGGAGGAGGAAAGTGCAGAGAGCAAGAGAGAGCAGTAGCAACAGCTACTTCTACAGATTCCCCTCACAGGGATTTTCTAACTTTATCATCTAAAAGTCAGCTGCCTAAATGTCAGCTAGTCCCCTGGGCTCCTTTATAGTCGAAGGAGAGAAAGAGGCACCTCCAGAAGGCAATTCATCTCATCCTAAAGTAGATATCTAAGACAGGTTCAATGAATCACTATCTCATTTCTTTCTTATCCTATGGCTATGAAGGGAATGTGACAGGCAACTTTTAGATGCCCGTGTTTGGTAAGATGAATCCTGCACTAGTGTCATTTTTCACTCCACTGTGAAACATTACTGTGGGATTTTCTTCACCTTTGTGGTCTTTGGGTCTTATTTCCCTTTGTTGTCATTGCTGCCAAGCTTCATAATGCCTGACCTGGCCTCACTCACTGAGTCAAGCCAAATCCCACTGGAAGATCCTCTTTGCCATGAACAATCTTTGGATCAGGCTCTAAGGAAAAGCTGTACAAGGGCAAAGGTGGTCATCAAGATTATTACAGAACAGCAAGTCAATTTAGTCCAGTCTCTGCAGGAAAAGTTCTGCCTTGAATCTCTAAGACAGGGCCAATGTATTGATTAGCCCACTTCGGTCCAGAAGGTTAGCAGTTTTTTGACCTCGTATCTTGTGCTGTCATGCATAACTTCAGAAACTGCATCAAAATTTCTCCATATGGTTGTCATTCACTTGTGGCCAGTTGAAAGGCCAATGAGAGGTGTAAGACTGTCTCAGGCATCTGTACTGCAAGAGTCGTTCTGCCACTGATAAAAATAGATTAAAACTGATAAAAAATAGACTTTCATCCTGAATTCTAGAATTTCCTCTATTGTGGTGTTAAGCAGAATTTTAATAGATTTCAGCAGTATGTTTAAATATAGTTGCTTAAATAGGTCCATGCTTGTCATTGAGGCAAAATCACATGATTAAGTGATTTTTTCCCTCTTCTGACAAGAGGATCAGTTGAGCACACGAACAGTCAGCTATTTCTAGTATCGTACACCACCACCATAAGAAAGCAATTATAGCAGAGGTTGCATTCAGTGACTGTATGAAAACTTTCTCATTTTTTCCAGTCTAAGATTAATGTTAAAGATTTCTTACTGAAAAAAAAAGAAAAATTGTTTATGCTGTGCATCAAAAAAGCTTGTATTATTCAGAACAGTCAGAAGTGGCCCTCAGGTGAACTGAGTGAGTAAAGCTGGGTAAGCAATGAAATCCTCAAAAACTATGGCAGCCTACCTGTGAGCTTCCAACTTTGCAGACTCAAAACCCTAAGAACAGGAATAAAAAGCATCATAGCACTTGAATTTGCAAAAGCTCATACACATAATAATAAGTTCATGTACAAAACCTATCCACAATTTAAAATAATTTATTAGCAGACTGAAGTAAAACAATTCACAGGTTTAGTGCAGGTATCATAGAATCACAGAATGGCTTGGGTTCGAAGGGACCTTAAAGACCATCTAGTTCCAACCCCCTGCCATGGGCAGGGACACCTTCCACTAGACCAGGTTGCTCAAAGCCTCATCCAGCCTGGCCTTGAACACTTCCAGGGATGGCGCATCCACAGCTTCTCTGGGCAACCTGTTCCAGTGCCTCACCACCTTCTCCAGGAAGAACTTCTTCCTGATATCTAATCTAAACCTCCCCACTTTCAATTTAAACCCGTTACCTCTTGTCCTGTCACTACAGGCCCTTGTAAAATGTCCCCCTCAGCTTCCTCGTAGGCCCCTTCAGGTACTGGAAGACTGGAAGATGCCCTCCAGGACTGTAAACCCCAGAACAAAGAAGTATTCAACCTGCAGAACCACACCAGAGTTTGTTTGAAGTACCTTTGCGTAGTGTGGGCAGTGGGTCCTCAGCAGCAACTGCTCTGCTCCACAAATAAAGACAGTGGCTCCCACTACTTGCCTATGAAGATGTCGCCTGAAATACTCCCCAGCCGAGCAGAGGCTGGCACAGCCAGTCCTCAAAGGTGACAGGGTGACCAGAAAGGACAGTGCAGACTGTGCTACACCCTGCTATGCCTCACTGTTGACTGAAACCATGCTTGGGAGCCAGGAACTGCCTTCAACACTGCACTGAGTAGTGGAAGACTTTTTTCTTAAGATATTTTTCCTACTCTGTTTCACCCGGTCACTTTATTTTATTTTTTAAAAGATCAATTCATCTCCTTTTATTCTCAAAAACTGTCTTTTTTAGTTTAAAAGCCCTTTCAGCCTTCAGGGGAGATCACTATACAAAAAAAAAAAATCCTCAACAGATTAATTCCAGACCTCTGGCCAGTTTCAGATCCCATTTAAAAAAATTATAAAGGGAATTTTAAATAATGGATCACACAGTCCAATACTGATAATATTCATGACTGCAATCCTAAGCATCTAGGAGCTGAAGCTCTCCTTCCCCTCACACTGAAGTGAGGGTATGACCCATTCTTATACTTTGTCTGAAGATTGTTGCCAGTCTTCCCTCAGGGCACTGGGATAATGCTTACTACAGCCTTACACATGATTGTCATTACTGATACAGAACCCACAAATGCTGCATCATGGTCTACAACACAGAGATGCTGTCTGCGCTGGAAAGACATACAATAAAATGCCCACTTGACCTTCCCAGAAGCATCATTATTTTAAAAATGCTGAAGTAATATCAATTGACTTTTGCTTTTTATTTCTTGAAATGTTAAAATCTTGATTGGAAAGAATCAGGTACATGTGAACTCCAGTGAAACAAGATCTTATATTTCAAAATATTCACATTTCATTGTAATCCATCTCATGGCTTACAGACCAAGGCCTTCAGGGAGCAGGACAAATCCACATCATCTTTCCAAATGTCAAATTTGTGTTTTGACCTCTGGTTTAGACATTGGATAAAAATCACACATAACCACATAACTCCCTAGCGATTACATTAATACAGATGCTGAAAAAAAATAATTTTGTTGAGTGAAAGTCATCATGAACTTAGGCAAACATAAACATTTCTTCCCCATTTACCTTCCTCTGTTAAATGAGAGCTTCAGCAACACACAGCTAGTCACTCTAGGAAAAGCTTATTGCTCATTGTTGCTTTATGTTAATTTTACTTTGTTTGATCAAATAAAGCCCTTTTAGGCAAGTGATACATGCATTTATAAGGCACTTTCAAACTTAAGGACGAAAAGCACTAGCTAAAAATGCTATCACCATTTCTACTCCAAAAGATTCAGAAAACATGAATCTTTTTGAGAGGAACATAAAGTATACACTGGGGCCATAGAACGTAGCTTTAAATACCAGTGTAAAGTCGTTACTGAAAATGTCAACACAGATCTAACAAAATCACTGACACTGAGAAATTACCTATATTTTGCAAGAAAAACTCATGCATTCTCTTTTTTAGTAATGCTTCAATTGAAGAAATCCTATTGGAATCAGTCTCAAGAATACAGCCCTCTCTTTTTCTCCAGCTTCTTTTCATAGAGTTATCACAAGCAGTAATTACATTCACATCCAAAACACATCTCTCTGTACAAGAAAAGGCAGTCTTGTGACTCCAGGTCATAACCCTGGACTGAAAGGTTATGAGAAGACCCCACACTGCCAGGAGCGCACGTAGCAAAACTTTCCCCGGGGCTCACCAGCTCTGCCCTCGTCTTGCCAAGCACAGACCCTGGGCTTTGCCCAGATCTGCCAACACAGGGTCTAGGCCCACAATAACCTGCTCTGCATGCCAGAATTCAGCAGTGGATTATCTTAATAGCCTCTTGGCACTAATAGGCACAGTGGGTTTACAAATTCACATTGCCCATGCCCTGCTAGGAAGGCTGTAAAACTGCGTGCGCATTACTGACGTGGTTGTTCCGACCGACTTGTTCCTATCAGCACATGATGCCACACTTAATAGAACTCTAAATTTGGAATCATTTTCATACAGCACAGATAAAAAAGTATGAGCAGTGAATTTCGAGCGCTTGCACACAGATGGCAACGCGGTGCAAAATACTATTCCATTTTCCCACATTCAGATAAGAAAGTATAAATGTCAAAGAAACTGGAGATTTTCCTCTGAAGAAAAGAAAAATGCAGAAAAGTTAGAAACTAGAGCCTAGATGGAGCTCAGCAACTCTCATTTTGTCACTTGTTATACAATCATATTCATTGCAAGCCAGTGGGTTGATTCACTGGAATGTGTCACTCCAAACCACTATATTTTGCAATCTCTTACTGCCATCTCATGCCATTTTTTGTCACTGCACAACCCATGGCCTATTAAAAATCGTCAAAGAAATGCTTTCTCACATACCACATTTTCTTTCATAAGTGTTTGCCGTCCTATCACCTCATTATCATCCGACCCTCATTTCTGCACCCCCAGTTCTGCAAGAAAATATTGAACGCTGAATTCTCTTTGAAGTTGACCAGAATCCAGAACCCCCAGCAATTTTGAGGATCGTGTTAAAAAGGCTAATAACAAGCTCTCCTCTTCAGAACTATTTCTTCAGTTGCTCATTGCTTTTCAAACATGTGGCTTGCTTCTCATTTGCACTGATTGACTCCACGTTTCCTATTCCAGTACCGTGCAGGGACTGCAAAGTAAATGAAGATAGGCCTGTAGTTTTCTGTCTGTAAAAGAAGATGCTTATAAATGGTGAAAACAAATTCACAGTATACATTATTCCTGCCAAAAAGATTTGCAAAAATTGATGGTTTAAACAACATTAAATGATGGAACACGAAAATAAGTGAGGCACAAGAAAAAATACCGATCTATAAGGAGCTTTACCTTTAAAACAGGTTCTTTTTTTCTCTCAAAAAAGTACTCTACATGACATTTTGGACTTCCACATCTGTCTTCTTTCTTGAATTCCACACTAAATTTCCAGTTTACAGATAAAGGAACACTTCTGGGCGCCTTATCAGCAAAGCATGATAATTCAACCTAAACTCTAAGAGTTAAAAGTGTGTTTTCTCCTTTTCTGCTCCCATCAACACTAACAAATTTTCCACCACCCAAGATATTTCTCCAGCACTTTCTGTAATAACCACTCCATTTTAGTTCTGTTCTAGACATTGATGATGGGAGTTCAGTAAAGAAAGTATCTTTAAGTATGGCTGATATATTAGAGCTAACACATTCATTTCTCTCCCGATCTCCTACTCAGTTGTGGTCTTGTTCTTGCTGTTGCTGCACTGATGAAAATTAAAATAGAACTCAGCTTCTCAATACAGCCAATGTAAACAAATCTTTCAATTCAAGGCAAATTCTGTAATCACATGTTAAGCCACATAAATTCTGTTTTCATAAAATGCATTGACTTCAACTGTTCCCAGCTATTGTAATCCCAAAGCACAATGTTGCAAGACAACTAACATTTGTATTGATTTTTGGAAATGTGCTACAATAACTCCTTTTAAACACACTTCAGTGATCACTCTCCATGACAATGCAATCAAATGAGAGCTGCAAAGTATTTCATTGTTTGGCTTTCCCTAACACTGGAGCAATTCCTGTACTTCACTTAATACATTCACAGGAGAATCAACTAATGCAGTAGGACCATACCATCTAAAAGCAAAATTACCTTCTGAACCCAACTTCCCAAGAGATATTAATGTAAAGTTGTATTACCCAAAAAAAGGACAGATTTATGTGATGTTCCCCCTTAGACATCATTTGGTCCTTGTCACAACCCTCGCTCTGTGGCAAGCTCCAGCGTGGGGAAATCTAAACACATAAATCACTGCTTTCTGCTTACTTGCAAGAAGAAAGAGTGGAGAATCTAACCTTGAAAACTCTCAAAACATGCCAGATTGGTGTAAACAGAACCATATGGTTAATCTTACAATTATCTATTTTCCTTAGTATTTGTACAACTCCCTGTGGTCCGTATTTTTAAACATAAGAGACCTAATTCACAATTTCAGGTGCAAAACAGGGCCCCTACTGTAAGAAAGGGATGTTAGAGTCATAGTCAAGGTCATTAAAAACATAGGCACTTTCCTCTCTCTCCCTCCCCCCTCCAAAATCTAAACCTAGTTAATTAAAGATCTTACTACTACAAAAAGAGGAAGAGTAAATATAGAGAAAAGTGGCACGGATTAACAAATTAACAAGGTCAAGCTATTTCTCACTGCTAACACTGGTCTCCTGAAAACTGCAGGGAAGGATGGTTAGCAGACAACAAGTTCAGCTAATATTAAAATAGCAAAAAATACTTAATGTTTTAAATAAAATGTAATATCATAGAATCACAGAGTGGTTTGGGTTGGAAGGGACCTTAAAGACCATCTAGTTCCAACCCCCTGCCATGGGCAGGGACATCTTCAACTAGATCAGGTTCCTCAGAGCCCCATCCAACCTGGCCTTGAATGTTTCCAGGAATGGGACATCTACCACCTCTCTGGGCAACCTGTTCCAGTGCCTCACCACCCTCATCCTAAAAAATCACCACAGGCCTTATTAAAAGTCTGTCCCCACCTTTCTTACAAGCCCCTTCAGGTATTAGAAGGCTGCAATAAGGTCTCCCCAGAGCCTCCTCTTCTCCAGGCTAAAAAATGACAACTCTCTCAGCCTGATATGATATATATATATTTATATCCTATGGGGACAGAGATTGTTCAGAGGGGAATTCAACCTCAAGTTAGGTGCACAGACATTGTAGTAGAGAGGCCTACAGTAAAATAACTTGCCAGCTTAACTTCAACAGCAAGCAAACACATACTCCAAACCAAAGACGATGCATTTGTAAGACTGAAGAGTATTCTACACATCCCTTGGTATGTATAAAGTGCCCATGGAAATTTTGGGGTTAAAAAAAAATTTCGTAATACAGAGAAAAATAAAGAAGCCTCTCTATTGCATTTTAACAAACACAATTTATTGTTTGGAAAAAAGAAAACAACACCCAAGTCATCTTCTGTGTAACTTGCAAGTCTTCTGAACTGATTCTGATAATTTGTTGGTTTATGTAAGTGTTTAAAAATGTGAGTCCCTTAGGGTTACTAACCACAATGCCAGCTTGCTCCACTTCACAGCTACTTCACAACTGCTTAAAAGTTTCTCTACAAATCAGTCAACTTCACTTCTGAATTAATTTTACACTTAATAGCAATTTTGCAAATCTCCAGATTCATAGTCCAAGCATGCTCACAAATGTTCTCTCGAGATACAGCTTTCAGATAATAGACCTCTCTGCCTTGCTAGAACTACTGCCCTGATACCATCTGCTTTGACAGCTCTTCTTCTGTCATCCCTTTTTCTGGCATTTGCTATGCATTGTCCTGCTGCCTCTGCAGGGCTTACCTGTTCCATTTTCTCTCTCTGGCACTTAGCCATTTTTGATTAGGCAGCCTCCAGAGCTCTTCAGAAGCATTTTTATAGGCAATTTTTCCTGTGAACATTCTCTCTTGCCTGATCTTTGAACTCTGATTTGGCTTTTCTCCTGCTGTATCACTTATATTTCCACTAACCCACTTGCTGTTGGAATTGCAGTGGCTGTTCTAAAACGAACTCAGATATTCCTGCAAAATTATGGAGATACCATTTGTTCAAATTTGAGTTACTAAGTGATCTACTTTGTGTGTTTCGTTACTCATTCCCAAGTCACATTACACTGTTTCTTCTATTTCAAACCCTAGAAAAGTCTTCTCCACTAACCAAAAATAGGATTCCAGCCGCTGGCAGATGCATGGTTTGAGGACCGGTCAGTAGGCTGCCTGATCAAGGTGACAGGCAACTGCTGTAGTAAGTATTTGTACTTGGGAGTAACCACCTTGCTGCACCAAGTCTGCTCTGGACTCAGGCACGTAAAGACGCCTCAGACACCCTCTCACGACAGGAGCATCACCTCTTCACTCGTGTCATGCAGGGTGCTATGTGGGGCAGTTGCTCAGTCCCTTGCAGAGAGCCTACGGTTTCAGGGAGAAAAGCTTTTGGCAGTAGACACCCAACCTTTCCTTATGTTTAGAAAGCAAGCTGAACTGTCTTTTCTGCTGGAGAAATCACCTCTAAACATATACAAAAAACAGTAAAGATGATTAATATTAGACAGTGAACACTGGTATTATCACTCTACCTGGTTTCACTCCAAATTGCACTGGGTGTAGTCTTAGTCTAAGTCTTTAATACCAGGCTTAACTTTTCAAAGGCAGCAGGGTTAGAGTTTCTAGGTAAACTTTTTCTCAGGAGGAACATGAAGAAGAAATTGGCAACACAGTCAACCTAGTCCTCTAAGGAATTCCAGGAATAGGAGAAAATCTGTAAAAGGTAGAGAAGCAGGTGAAAAGCACATCAGTTGGGTTGAGTAGAGTGAGCTGGGAAAGGAGGGGAGAAAAACCCACAAGATACAGTAAAAACCCAGGGGTTTCAAAGACAAGAATTTGAACTTTCAACATGGAAAATCTGATTGCTAACAAATGAAAGCTTGCCAAAAATAGAGAGACAACATCGATTTCCATTGCCTTTTCCAATAAGTTATGTACGAAAAAAAGTCTTGGCACAAAAGTTAGGCAGACATTTCTAACACTGTTTCATTTACCCTTCTAAGGTTGCCACTGTGTCACTATCTGCCTTCTTCCTAACTTCAGTTCCCCTGACTACATGAAAGCACACGCCTGCTGTCAGCTGCCCCAGACCAAATCTCCCACCTCTGCTCCCAATTCCCATCCAATTCTTGCACGCTGTATTTCAGCTAATTTCTGAATTGCCACACCCTCCCATAGCTATTCCTACATCTTTTGCTTCCAGTATCTGCATCTTAAATCTTTTGATGTGTATATTTAATGTTACATGCACCTTTACAGTTGTTTTATATATTCATCATTTCAGATCAATAGGCATAATTAACAATAATCTTAAAATCATTAAGAAGATCCATAACAAAACCAAAGTTACACCTTGCTGCAAACATTTAAAATATGTGATGCCATGCACTGATTTTTTTTTGTTTAAATAAGATAAAAGATCAGCCCATGACAGGCCTAGTTAAAGTGACCAGTTCTTCACCTTTTCCTCCACCACCTGTGTAATAGCAAGATCTCCTCTCAACTGACAGCTTTGGAATGAAAGACTAAGAAAAGCAAATCTTCAGTTTGTGTATAGTCAAACTATGGATTTCCTTGATGCAGGAGATTCAAATTATGGGCTCAAGTCTAATAATGACTGCCTGGATAATTTTATGAAACCTAACGTGTTGCATTGCATACCCGATTAATCTTATGCTGTAAGACGTTAAACTGTAACTTCCTTTGCTGAAAAAGATGCTGGGTTTTCTCCATGTTATGGTGTTGTGATGCTGGGATAGATAGTTAAATAAATAACATGTAAAGGAAAGGGTATTTTTTAATTAAAAAAAATTTTCTAATCTAAGCTTAGATAGACAACTTTTAAGTATTGATTTTTAAGTCATCTATTTTTCACTGTGCAATTTCCATTAGATTAACAGAAATGTGAGTGAACAGAAGAACTCCAGGAATAGGACTGATAAAAGCTGCCCTGGGGAAAAAATAGCCCTGGGCTCACACACTTGAGTTTAAGGCTTGTTGACAAATCAGACCATACCCATGAGCAAAGAATAGAGTCTAAGAACTGAGCCCCAGAAATAAATCCACCTGGGATAAAAACTGCTTTCCTTTGCATTTTGAAGCTGGGAGAAAAGTCTGCAATCAGTTGTGAGAGAGGGAAGTCAAAGAGATGGTGCATGGGGAACCTCATCTCAAAGTAAGGAACTGCTCGTGGAAAGAGACTTTGTTGTTGCTGATTATAATTAGGTGTTGAATCAGTGCATTCCTTGAATCTGCTGACAAAAAGGATAAAAGCAAGTAAGAGACAGTGAGGCCAGCTAAGACACCAGGAAGTGAAAAAAATTTATGTTATCAGAGAGTATTTTCAGAGGTGGGTATCCTAAAATCTGCCAAGGACTGCCTGGAAAAGACTAGATGTTCACTTCTAGCCTCTTCTAATCTGCAGTTTCTATCCAGCTATGTGGATATAATTTCATTTCTCTTTTTTAGCAATCAGAATAATTGATCAATAAATACCTGATCAAGAACAGCAAGATGCTCTCAATAATGCAAAATCTTTCCATCAAGATTACATAATCTTCTTAAAAGTTCGGTCAGCACACTCCTAAACTTTTTTGAAAGCTGTACAGCTTCTTATGGAGCTCAGGACACAGGGATTCCTTTCAGCCTTCAAATCCAGCATTCCCGTAATTCTCCCCAGTTGTATGGCCGCCTCCACAAAGCTCCTTTGAAGTGTTGCTGCTGAACTTGTTATTGGTGTATCTGTCAGGTTCCCGGTGGTCAAATTACAGAGCTCTATTGCCTTGCTAAAAAAGAGTATTTGTGGGCTGTTAAGATGTTAGCAGTGCTTACATAGACATAGGCATGTGTGTTCATTCAGTTACTGTGAACTTCCACGAAAATACAAAATTATAGCCTGGAGAAAATATGTATCATTTCCTTTATAACTCACAAAAGCTCACATGACCTTTTAAATAACAACAAAATGAGACTTAGTATTAAAATTATTAAGCATGTAAATTTTAAGTAAGAGTTGCTTATAGTATCTTAAATTACACATTAATGAACAAATCCTGCAGGATTACTATCTCTGAGCTATTCATTTATTTATCATTTCTTTTTTTAAATACTGCTTCTTTTGACAAATACATTTTTGGCAAAGATTTATTGCTTACCAAGAAAAATTCCAGGCCATTTCCTCACAAATGCCATACTGAAGAGCACATCAAGGGGTCATTTAGCCTTTCTGTAATGTTCATACCCTTGAAGAGAGACTGCGACTTTTTCACTTCTAGGTGCTGCTGAGCACGAGACATTTCAGTGACATCTACCACAGAGACCAGCTTTAAATCTCATTGCTACTAGCTTTCATCTAACTTCCCCTCTGACGGCATATCAGCATGCATCATGATTCGTGGCTTCACCCAGTTGGGACCGAGGACAACCACAGATTTAACTGATTTCAGCAGCAACTGTATTAAGTTCTTCACAGTTTTACAGAAATGGTCAATAGTGATGGCTTTTTGTACTGTGGGCTTTCGACCAGTAGACTAAATCTGTCAGCTCGCTTCACCAGCAGCTAGCTACAGTCAGAGAACAATTTTGTTGCTCACATTGTACGCTGGAGTTGACTTCAAAAACCAGAGTAAGGGATTTTCCACTTTTATTAACAGGACCAATGTAAAACAAGGAAATGTCAGATCACATCTGAGCCCAGCCCGAGTCAGTGGCTTTTTACAGGGTTACCTCTAAAATCACTCTATCTTGTCAAATCACTATTTAGGAAGAAGCCTGGGAGAAAAAGAAATGACAGATGTCTTTTTTTTTTTTTTTTTGAATCTGTGAGGTGCTGAGCTGTTTAAAGAAAAGTAAGAATGTGACAATTCCATTCTTCTTTTTCCAGCAATACTGCTGCCACTACCCACACTTGAGCTGTGAATTCTACTCAGAGGAGTGTGTCTTCCAGCAAGAGACATTTAGAGTAGAAACTCACGGACCAACCTCCTGAGCTACAGAAATTGTTAACAGCCCTTGGAAACTCTGTAGGCAAGGTCCAGGTGAGAAGACTGGAGGCATTTCTCTTCCTCTATAAACCCCTGCATTGCTTGGGTTTGCTTTAAAATTCTTACCAGCCTCACCACTATGTTGTCCTAAGCCCAAACAAGTGACAGTAATTCTCATTAGTCCATGAGGGGAAAAAAGGTTCCTGAGGGCAGACGTTTCCTTAAAACAGGAGATTTCACATAAGTCATCTAAGTTCTACATTGGCTCCAGCTTAACTGCTAAATTTTGATCTTGAAAATAAAACACCAACAAGGGCAGGGCTGCTAATTTTGTTCTTCCTTCTACATGTTTTTATCTTAAAAGATAAACAAATGCTTAAGCAAAGATTTGGAAATCTTTGGTCGTCATTCTTAAAAATTCAGTAATTTAGAACTCTGATAAATTAATTTCAAATTTTTGAAGAAGAATTTTCTATTTTCTCAGATCTACCTTTTTCAATTTTGAGTCTCATATGGTTTTGAAAAGTAACAAATCTGGCTTATGGTGGTATTTATTTGCCGTACAGAGTGATAGTCAACACCAGGTAAGAAGTGGGTGACTGACTGACTTTGCATAAAACCGTTGTAAGGAATAACCTGTGGGAAGCCCAGGCTGGAGCAGGCTCCTGGCAGGACTTGTGACCCTGGGGGAACCCAGGCTGGAGCAGGCTGCTCCTGAAGGATGGCACCCCATGGGAGGGACCCACGCTGGAGCAGTTTGTGAAGAACTGCAGCCCCTGGGAAGGACTTGCATTGGAGAAGTTCATGGAGGACTGTCTGCCATGGGAGGGACCCCACGCTGGAGCAGGGGCAGGGTGTGAGGAGTCCTCCCCTGAGGAGGAAGGAGTGGCATGGATGTTTGATGCACTGACCACAACCCCCATTCCCTGTCCCCTTGCGTTGTTCGGGGAGAGGAAGTAGAGAAAAGTGGGAGTGAAGTTGAGCCCAGGAAGAAGGGAGGAGTGGGAGAAAGGTGTTTTTAGATTGCTTTTATTTCTCATTACCCTACTCTGATTTCATTGGTAATAAATTAAATTACTATTTCCCCAAGCTGAGTCTGCTTTGCAGGTGACGGTAATTGGTGAGTGATCTCTCCTTCTCCCCGTCTCAACCCACGAGCCTTTCCTTATGTTTTCTCTCCCTTACCCAGCTGAGGAGGGGAGTGATAGAGTGACTCTGGTGGGCACCTGCCCTCCAGCCAGGGTCAACCCACCACTGAAAGACATCAGACAACGTAGCTACTGCAAAATGTCCTTTCACAAATCCACATTTGGCAACAGCTTTAACAGAGATTTCCTTGTCACACGCATTCCAAACCTCAAAAGTCATAGCTCACCAAATAAACCCAGCTCCACTACTAGAAGTCATAAGCAGTGTAGCACTCCACTACCATGTAGAAATAGATCCAAACATGAACCATCTGTTTCCTAAGGAAAAAACAAATCCTACACACAATTTAGCACCTTCTTCATCTTTTTATAGTCTGTAGTTAAGTTTTCAGCACTTTAATTCAACTGTAGGGTAGCAGAATGATATTCACAATTAAACTAGCTTTCCCAACTCTGCAACAAGTTTAATCCATCATTTTCAAAAAATGCTTCCTACTCAATCTGTAAGCCAGAAAAACCTTATTATCCATAAATTTGGCTTTATATTCAAATTCTGAGTGACAGCCTCTTGTGACAGGATTCAGCGTCACTCATG
>NW_010255655.1:0-5184 GCF_000690775.1 Eurypyga helias | reverse complement strand
TTCCTTCCGCAGAGGGCCCACATTAAATGTTTTGCTTTTGACACATGCACAAAATGACTGTTCTTGCCAGGTAAAAGCGATCTTTCTAAGTTAGGATGATAAATTTGTTTTATTCAGTAACTTAATATTATGTAGACCATTGAAGGATATTTTAATCGTTTTACCCTTCTATATAGGATTAAAAATGTAGATCCTCAGAGCTGTTCCTCAGATGTTTGCCTGATCTTGAACTCCCTGCATGCCCATATTTACACTAATGTTGTCTGCTCCTGAGTCATGCTAAAACAGGGCACATCCAGGCCTGAGTACCTCAGGAAAAACTAGGTATTTTCTTACATTCCTGGATGGTTGGCACTTCCAGAAGATCATCCCGTCGGGTGTGCCTTTGTTCAAGATACCCCTGTGCCTAGTAGGCAGAGCAGCCATGTGAAAAGTGCATAATTCTGATTTGGTTCCATGCAGCAGGGATTTGCATCAAAATCTCTCTTTATCCTGAAGTTATGGAACTATTCCTGTGATACACCTGAGGTGAATCTCTAAGGCTTTCATGCTGGATCTTTTTTGCTATGTATAAATAACTAAATATTAATTTACCACAAAGAAAGCGCAAAATGACAGTCCAAGAGTTGGGTCATTCATCTAGAGTGGGGGAAAGCTGGGATTAGATCTCTCGTCCTGATTGTTTAGAGGAGGAATTTGTTCTTATTTACCGTATCTTGGAGCACTGCTCCTGTGACTGACCTCGGGGCCTAATTGAGGTAAACTATTATGTGGTGGGAATTCCTGTTTCTTGGCACAAAAAAAACATTGGATAGGCTCTAGGATGTATTTGTACTGTTAATTATGCCCATATTTGTGTTTAACCTCAATGTTTAGGTTTTTGATAAGCCCCGTCATTGAATATTCTGGCCAACACAGATGGAAACAGAAGTGGAAATTCCTCAACTTGTCTTTCAGCAGTCATAGACCTTTGAAATGCTTAATTAACAGGAAAAGCTAAACAATTAGCTTAAGCTCGTTAAAACAGTAGGAAATTTCAAGAAATAGCCTAAGCCCAAACATATCAGTACAACAGCAGTCATCTTTGGCTGAACTTGGTTTCTGCTGTTTGTGTGCTCAGCTCTATTTGTACAGGTTTCACTGACAGCAGAATTTTTTTTGGTGAGCAAGTATTGTTTTCTTTAGTGGCCTTTTTACAAACATTTCTTCCAAACATTTGTTCTTCAACTTTTTTCAAAGCTATAATACTACACCCAATAAATCTCTGTGTAAGAAGGGAATAATTTATTAGGTCTGTGGTTTTTTTCATTCATCTTTCTTTTGTAAGATGGTGATCTCGGCAGATGAAATCTGCCTCACCTCTGATACCCATGGAAAGTGAGATGCTACCCAGATATTTGCTCCTGAGGAATTTGTTTTGGTCCATCTTAAAGAAAGATGCAGGCAATTCCAGAATGAAAGGCAGTCTTATCCCTAACTATGTGTCTACAGTAGACCAAGCAAATCATGCTCTGTAATAAGTGCTTGTTTTCCTCAGCGTCTTGTCAGGGAGCCTGGATGAGGTAGTTGAGATACAGAAGTCTATACCATACTCATCAAAGTTTGGACAGATGAATCCCACCAAATCTTCTGACTAATAAGCAGTATGGTGGCTATGAAAAAGAGGAATTGACTATAGTGATAATGAAGAGCTAAATCAAGCACTGCTCAGTTTCCTGTTCTGTAGGTTTCAAATCTGCAGTCATTTCTCATTTAATGAAGTTTAAATAACCAAATTCAGAAATTTATTTTTTATTTGCTTTAGATCTCACAAAAATATTTTGGTGCTGTTTAAGAATAAATCAAGCAACATTAAAACTATAAATTTGAGAACTCATCATCCTTGTTGAGAAAGCCCAAACTATATTTTTTTAGCAATGCCAATTAAGATTACATTAAGACTAAATTCATTTTATATTTCCTCTCAGCACAGTAATTTGGAGAACAAAGCAAATCCATACACCGGTTCCAAGCAGGACTGGTAGGGATATCACCCTGAATGACTTATTCTGCAGGACAAGGGAAAAAAGGAAACCTTGGCGTTCTAACTTATACTGCTTGGGTGAATAAAGTTTTCTTGTACATGCACATCATGGTAAACTCCAAAGATTTACACCATCCATAAACTGGGAAGCTTTCGGCGAGATCACTAGTGCCAGCTTCAGTTGCACTTCTTACCCTCTCTGTGACTGAACAGAACCATACAGAGGTGAAAAGGACTTCTTTAAGGTTGTGCTTCAGCCTTCAAACTGACTTTGTAATGGTTGGGTACATGAATTTATTTCAAAAAGTTGAGATAGTTATCTATTACAGTTAACTTCTGTAATAGATAATGGTGTGAGCAATTATTTTGAATGTATATTTGTGACAGCAAGGCTCAGTCGTACCTGAACAGTGTAGTTAGGTTAGAGACTCAACAGCCTGGGAAATGGTGAGACTTTCTTGTGTGTGGCAGCTGATGTGTCTGCAGCTGAAGACTGTCATGTCCAAGCAGTCTGCGGTATGTATCATCTCAGGCTGATGAGGTTAGTGCTGGAATGAACTTTAAGAGCACAGGAATTCTTAGTGTCATACTTGGGTTTTGGAGACTTTATTGGCTCCCTGAAGCATCTTTCTTGTTGTCTTAGACTTGCTAGACAGCTGTGGCTGACTTTGTCCTCTTGCGGGGCCTGCTGTTCAATATAGGAAGCCAAACAGTTTGGTGTCTGCACCACCGGACTGGGGCCAGAGTACAGGCAGAGCTGACTTCCGTGTCCCTCTCTTACCAAATCTGTTGTCAACACAGAATATGTTTACAATCACATCTCTGAAGAAAAAAAACCCAACCCCAAACAACAACAAAAAATAATCCACCAGTCTATTTGGCTGTAAATATATACTTATAGATATTTCTCTTCTGCGATTTTTCTCTTTTAATATTTGTTAAAATTTACTAAATTTTGCCAAATATGATAATCTCGTGTAATACCTGGGAAAGAGATCTGAATATTTAAAATGTTAGGTTTTGCACTTTTTGGTTTTGCTTGGCAATCAAATAAAATTGCAAGATTACTTTATTTTTAGTAATTGAAAAATTATCATTTAAACAGTAATGAAAACTGTAAGTTGATTTCATTAATTCATGGTTTATTTCCACCAAAAATGCAATACTGAGAAAAATTGCAACTTGGTTTTGAGATAGTCCTTTTAAAACTGGCTTTAAGCCTCTTTATTTCTGATTGCTGTAAAACTGATAGTAATATAATTTCAGGAAAGTATCATCTGAGCTGGCATGCTCTTAGCAAAAATTACTTGTGATAATTCTGTGCAACTTGATCTTCAAGAAGCTTGTTTTCTTTCCAATAGATGGCTAAATTAGTCGTACACAGATTCCTCTAAGAAAAGGTCTTATGCAAGACGCAGCGAAATTCAAGATTCTTCAAATGGATTTTTCACCAAATTATGTGTATAGTGCTCTCTTGATTATTAAATTACACTCTGTGCTAGGTCAAGGTATAAAATAAATTATTATAATTTGTTTTAAGTGAATGGAAATTAGATAATTAAGAAGCATATTATTGGGTTTCAGATAGCAGGTAATTTTGTGTTTAAGCTCAATGAAAGGTTTGGATGGGGTGTAAAGAAGGTGGCTTTTATTAAGAAAATAGGAGGAGGAAAGTGGACCTCTTCAAAACAGACTTACTCGAATTCTCTTACTAAAATCAGTGGGCAGGTTTTCACAAAAATGGCAATAAATATTGAAGGTAACCGACAATGTACAAGCTACATCATAAGGTGGGTTTAGTTCTTCCTTTTGGTTGAATGCAGTTATCTTTTAACAGTATAGGTTTTGCAGCATTTCCTTTAAAAACTTTCTGGGGTTTGGAAAGCCCCACTAAAGTAAGTAGAAACAGTGGATGTAGGAACATCATGCCCTGAGTTAAAAAATCGTAACAGTTTTATAAATTACTAAAAATGCAGTATGTTTGTTTTCTGTCTGTTCATTACTTGATATTTGTAGGCAAAATCAGAAAACTCAATAGGACAGATTTATAAACAAAAATCACAAACTGAGTAAATACACAGCTATGGCCAGTGAATTGCTGCTTTTGAACTGGACTTGGTTGAATAAGACCTGTAACTCTTTGGACCTTTTCTGGAATACTTCAAAGTGGTAGTGATATTCCCAAAAACATTGATTAGTTTCAAGGAACTCAGCTTTTCAGAGATGAGAAGATTAAAGACTTAATGGTAGGTAAAGAAGCCATTAAATTGTATTTCTTTGGAGGGCAATATGGATCTAGATGGCTGTTTCCCAGGTCTCTCTCTCCCGGGTTAGCTGCTACAACTTCTGGTAACCAAGCACAATGAGGCGGTGTCCTTGTCCTCCCACCAGCTCTCTACACCTCCCACCGTTTGTGCCTGCTGGTCACTGGGCTCAGCACAATTGCCCTACCTGCCTGCTCTGTCCTGCAGCTGTATGCATATCAGCCTGCCCTCTGGTCTCTCTGTCGGTTCTCCTGGTCTTGCAGTGATTTTTCAGCCCTCTAATTCTTCTGAAATTTAAAAACAAGGGAAAATGATGACATTCTGGCACAGCTTAAGTTTTTTGTTGGCCTTATTAGGGATGGTTGATGTGTATCACCATCTAAACATGGTATTTTTGATATATTGGAGGCGAGGGATGTATAAGCCATGAAGGGATTCGGTATTTTAAGGGTAGGCACGTGAACTGGAAAGGACTGTGTTGTTAATAGCTAGTCCAGAAAAGCACATAAAATTTTCATGGTAGCTCCACCATCCCTCCCACATACACACACTAGACACTAGAAAACTCGTGATGTGCTGTCGTTGGCTAAAACAGTAGCCTCAGCATCTGCCAGAACAACTAGGGGCAGGTTACACAGGAAAAGATAAAACCCGAGTGATGCAGCAGGTTGATATGGTCTTAATCCTGGTTGGAGAAGTGAGAACCACTTTCACCCTGGTTGCATGAATTGCAACACAGATATCCTGTACAGCTCAGGTGTGAATTGCATCTGCGGAAAAGACTCTCTCCTGGATCAGGCTATGGAAGTTATAGAATATTTTTCCATTTAAGTAAGAAACTTCCATTTCTAAGAATACATCCTCTGTGTTGTGGCATTGTGCTGGGTTCAGCCAGGA
>NW_010255654.1:0-19775 GCF_000690775.1 Eurypyga helias | reverse complement strand
TATGATTCTATGATTCTAATAATTATTTGAACACATACAAGATTCTTAACTTGACAATAAGGTGACTACCTGGAAAGTACCTCAGTAAGGATGTTAGCATGACACTTTTACAGCTGTTGGTCTTAACTTTGCTGATTTGCATAGAAATACTTCCCACTGTCAATACCTCACAACAAAGAGATGGAGGAGTTTCAAACAGGGTATTTAGCACGGCTGTCACATTCCATTTTCCTCTATCAGAAGTGGAGTGTTGAAGGGCTCATGTGTTTTTAAACTAAGATATGGTGTAGGAGTTATCTTTCTCTTCTATTTTGAAGAAAATCTTGGCTTATTGTGCTCTGGAATATTTGGGGAGCAGCTACATATCACTTTTGTGTTATTCAAAGAAATTAGCAAAAACTTGGCATCTCCATCCAAAATCTCAGTAGTGGTTGAGTATTTGGAAGAATTTCAAACTACGACTTATAGAGGAATAAAACTGATAATTTTATAATTTTTACTCTGGCTTAAAAACACCTACCAAAACACATTTGTCTTAGCGACACTTTTCTAAAGAGGTGAAGTTTTTGTAGTCAGTCTTACCATCAGTTTTGTATTGCTGCTTACAATATAGTGTTTGACTTCATTCTTATTGGACTTATTTTATTCTGAATAGAACTTGGATACAAAATACAAATAAGAGAATAATATAGTCAAACTATGGAAAAAAAAAGCAGCAGTGGTGACAAAACCTGCATTATGAACCAGTAGCAGCTTTTATTTCTGGTTTTCTTCTCTGCTGCTGAGGCCATCATTGTAAAGAACATCAGTTTATGCAGTTGGGTTAATGAGAGTAAGAAAATGGACATGCCAGAAAGAATGAGCTGATGGTCACATAGACTAGAATGAACAGCGTAAGCATTATAGGCCTGGAACTACAATAACCTTTTTTTTCCCCTGAATTTTAGTAGTCTCAATAGGTACTTTATACCATGAAGGTTATCATAAGCCTTGCAGGAACATGCAAGATAATAAATAGCCATTTTCAGTAAAATCTCTTTTTTCTGTTCAAGATAAAGTTATCAAAACATTCTTTGAATTAATCGTTCATGCATGCATCTTGGCCCGGGTGACCAACAGCATCCTGGCTCACATCAGGAACAGTGTGGCCAGCAGGACCAAGGCAGTGGTACTGGGCACTGGTGAGGCTGCACCTCAAATCCTGGGTTCAGGTTTGGGCCCCTCACTGCAAGGCGGACACTGAGGTGCTGGAGCATGTCCAGAGCAGGGCAGCGGAGCTGGGGAAGGGTCTGGAGCACAAGTCCTGTGAGGAGCAGCTGAGGGAGCTGGGGGTGTTCAGCCTGGGGAAGAGGAGGCTCAGGGGAGGCCTTCTTGCCCCCTAAAACTGCCTGAAAGGAGGGTGCAGAGAGTCAGGGTTGGTCCCTTCTCCCAAGTGACAAGTGATAGGACAAGAGGAAATGGCCTCAAGTTGTTTAAGGGGGGGTTTAGATTGGATATCAAGGAAAATGTCTTCACAGAAAGGGTTGTCAGGCCCAGGGAGATGGTTGAGGCACTGTCACTGAAGGTATTCAAAAGACTTGTGGACAAGGTGCTCAGGGACATGGTTTAGCAGTGGACTTGGCAGTGTTGGGTTAACGGTTGGGCCTGATGATCTTTGGCTTGATGACCATTAGACTTTTCCAACCAAAATGATTCTATACTTCTATGATTTTTGGGTTTTTTTCAGTTAGATTATATCTAGCAGTTTAGAAGTTACTGGAAAATAACTTATTACAGTTATTATACAGTTATATTACAGGAATCTGTGGTTAAATTACTGTTTATTAACACACATAAATGCTGAGGCATCAGCAATAACCTCGTGAAATTGTCTGTAGGACATGGGATATTTTAATATATCCTTTTTTGCAGATCACTTTTATGAAATAAAACAAAATGTTTGTTTTCACATGGGAGAAAGTGTAACAAGGAAAATGTCTGTGGGAATTATACTGGTCTTACTCCAAGATTTCTTACTACTAAGTGTACAGCACGTCCTCTGACACAAAGGTTTCCAAATGATATGACTGATTTTGTATAAAATGCCCTATATCTTTAGCAGTCAAGCTTTTTAATGAATATACATGATAATAGCAAAGCAGTGTTACTTTAGTGCTTCCATCTTCAAAAATAGCAGAAACAATTATTAAATTACTTTTAAACCAAATTGTCTTTTCTTAATAAAGGACATGTAAACTCTTACTCTAAAAGCAGATCTCCATGAATATGAGGATCTTCAGCTTAAGTAACATGAGGTTTAAAGATAATTTCACTTTATAGCCTAGCAGTTTAATTTAACCAGTCTCATTGTCATTTTATGGCTGCTCCATATGCTATATGAAGTAAATCGAAACAGTGCTTGTTAGAAATTGAAAGGAGTTAGAAGATCATCCTTCACTTTACGAAGAGTAGTCTTAGGCAATGGAAAATGATATATGGAGACAGTAACACTCATTTTGATACTGTGCTTTTCAAAATAATGTTGTATCAGTATGACAACGCTTACACTATCAGTTCCATTACCGTACTTGGTTTGTAAGTGTTTGTCCATTGATGCAGCCACTTAAAAAGCAGTCTCTCCACATGATTAGGTTATTCCTAAAAACTGTGGTTAACTTAATAAATAGCAGCACCTAGGGTACCTCAAATTGCAACTGTGTCTCTAGAGCGGGGATACTTACCAAATTATATTGACATGCTGCTCCAGACAAGCACTCCAATGTGGACACAAGTAACATAACAGAAGTTTGCTTAGTGTGTAAAAAAGCCTAAACACCCCTCCTTGGAAAAAAAAAACCACACAACCCTGACCTGTAAAAAGGAGAAGCTCTTTGATTGAAACAATTTTCACTGGCAAAATGGTAAACCAGTAGCACTAGCATCAAGCATTGATGTGCCCACAAAGGCTCAAGATGCTCGTTGTGTGCGACTGAAGATTTCTTGCTTGAAAAATCGGTCAGTTTTACAAAAATCTGTATGAGCATAACTACAAAATGAAGTTTTGTGTGGTTTTTTTTTTCTTTAGCTTTTATATTCCACTCCTTCTTTAGTAGTTTGGTGGCTATTTTGTTCTTTTTATGTCTGAAGAGTTCTACAGGTTTAAGGAGAAGTGGAATCATCTATGGAAGAAAATTAATTGAGGGCTGTTAAATACTAGGACTCTATCTGATTTAAGTCCAGGTGTCACAGACTGCTAGAAACAATGGAAATATTATGAGAAATCCCAACTTTTTTCTTCTTCTTCTTTTTTTCTTTCTTTTTTTTTTTTTTTTAAATAAATCTTTGCAATCTCCTAATGACCATTGGCATGGAGACCGTACATCTGACCAGGAACAGTTGTTCTGATGTAGTACCAGTAGGCTCATTTCCAACAGAAGGATTAAGCACCTGCTGGTTAGATTCAGCAATGTCTCAGCATTGGTACCTGAGCACCTAAAACATAAATTGTGTGTCTCACCTTATCATTAAGGTTTAGAGCTTCATTGGATGTTTCAGAAAACATACATGTGGAGCACAGAACCAATTAACAACAGTAAATGAGGGAAGAGCATCAATTACTGAACTATGTCTGATCACCCTGTTGTATTCCAGATCTTGTACTCCTGTTTTAGTCAGGTTGTACACAGATGTGGTTCTATCTTTACATTGACTGGATATGATTTCAAGACAATATATGTTCCCATCATACATGTATAGTGTCTGTTGACATCATCTGGCTTGATGCCTCTATTTGTTCGAATAAAGGAGCTTATTTACTGCAGTGAACTTACTTAAATATATTGTCAGTTAAACCTTAATGAAAAGGGATTATTTCAGGAAAGAAAAAAAGGTGACTTTAGCTCTTTCAATGGCTTTTTGTTATCATACTCTTAAGAATTACATTTATTAAATACATTAAGCACATTTTTCAGATCAAACTTACTTATTTTGTTTACAGTTTTTTAAACTTCAGCAAATTTTGCTTTTAAAAAAAAGGAAATTGAGGTCTCTGAAATTAAATAATAGTTTTAAAACTAGCCTACGTAGTGAGAATGATTTTAATCCTATTTGGCAGAAGTCTTTTACTTAAAATGATTTTTTTCTAAACTCGGATAATACACACTAAAGTGGTGGGGTTTTTCTTCAGTGGTAACCAAATTCCTAAATACTTCATTCAATGATGTAATTCATGTAAAGGAGTAAGTATCTATTATTAACCATGTTCATGTAATAACATGTGTTTACAAAAATCTTAAAAGAAACAGGAGTGGTTTTGAGACCATGTTTACCTACAATATGCTGTAAGTAAACAGGATGAAAAAAATTTAATTCAATTAAGAACACTTTAGTCAATATTCAGTGTTTATTTTATTGGAATAAAAGGATTAAATAAAATGAACAGATTTATAATTATTTGTACCTACAGGGAGGGCCACTGAAATTTATCCACCTAATCCCCTTATCAGTGTTGGGACAAATTACCAAAATATCTGGTCTGGAGAAGCCTGTAACCTGTTCAAAGCTTGTAATTTATTGGCTTGCACAGATTCCTGTGTGAAGGGTGAGTGTAAAAACCGGTTCCTAATTGAAGCAGATTAGCACAGACTAACAACAGTAGTCCCTTTCAGACTGCACAGGGCTGTAATCTGTTGGGTATGATTGAATGAGGCACATCAGCACACCACAGTAAAAGCCTGTGATAGTGTCCCAGGAGTCGAGGTGTACAAACAAGGTATTTAGTTTCATACTCCGAGAACAGTTATGAGGAGTTAAAAAGATACATGCCACTCTTTTGTTGAGTCTAGACTTGGAATTCATGGCTGGGCTGTCCTATCAGGAATGTGGGTGGCCAGAGGTCCTTTGTGCTCTTGATAAGGTCCTTTGATGGGAAGATACTTGTTTCAGTGCCCTTGGTTTTGAACTCAGTCATGCTCAGGAAAGACTTTTAGTGTCAATTTAACAGAAGTGTTTTACAGACCACCTCTGTATTCATAAGTTTTAAAAGTTTTTATTTATGTTAGCATCAGCTATAGTTACTAAATTTGGTTTCTGAAGATAATGGAGCTGTAAAATGCAGTGACTTCATTTTGATAAATACACTTTGAATGGTTTGCTGCATGTCTTTTAAGCATGAAGTGAATAGACAGATAATTCTTGATGAATACTATTAAATATGGGGAAATAAGCTGTTAAAAATTACCTACCTATTTTGATGAATTTTTTTTTTAAGTTGTGTAGTCGTAATAGCTATGTATTTTTCTCTGGCATTCAGAATACTACTACTTCTGCATACCTATGATCATCCTTGTATTCTATAACTGTAGTTAATGCAGTTTTCATATGCAGCTTGTTATTATTTCGTACTGCATTTTAAAGAAACAAAAGGCACAAAGCAAACCTATCATAGGTGATAAGTCTTGACGGCATTCTCTGGGAAAATATACTTCTCTCTTTTGTGCTTGTTATAGGTAACTTAAAAATAAAAGGAAAAGGAGATTACTGTTTATCTCTGAACTTAATTGAGTGAGATCATTTCCTTATTTTTTTCCACTGTTTTTTTTAAAATGTCAGTTCAGACTAAAAGACTGAGTTCCCGAAGGTATGGATGACACTGATTTACTTTATTGCTGTTGATCAGAATGAGACAGCTAGTAGGAACTTAGGGTACCTTGCATAACATCTGTAAAAGGATAAATGCAAGTCACTCGATAAAGGAGAAAATACAGTAGAAAATCAAATGAACATTTCTTCTACATCCTGAAAACACTACTACAGGCAGAATTAAATGACGAGGTATAATCAATGGGTGATATGCAGAGTGGCCTTTGATCACTGATTTCTTACTAAAAATTGATACGGGTTAGTAGTGTTTAGGAGTTTTTTTAAAAATATATTCAAAGCAGATTAATACTTTCCTCCAAAAATAGAACATATCATGGAAAATGAATCTTTCCACACAGAGAAGGTGCGCAGAAAAAAAAAAAAGAAAAAAAAAGAAAAACCATATTCAAGGTTACTACTTCAAAACTGGAGGTTTTGAATTTGGTATTTTTGTCACGTCTTGTAATACACTTAAGAGTTCGATTTCTTTTCCAGCATCTTTTCTTCCCTCTCCTCTTATTCTCCTTTTCTCCTCTTCCTGTCCTCTTTTCTAATCTTCTTCTCTTGTCTTCTTTTGCCAAAACTAGTCAAGCTTGAAAATGTTAGAGAGCAGTTAAAAAGCCATACTTCATCTCTATAAAATAGAAGCGGGTGGCAGTATAATAGGCAAGTTTGTTGTTTGGTTGATGTAACAAAAATAGAAAATAATATGATGAAATTTATCAGACACTGAAATACCAGTAATGATCTGAGTCTCATCTGATCCCGTAACTCTACAGAACTAGAAATAACTAAATTTTAATTTGTGGTAAACCTTGCATCCATTATCAGCTGTAGGAACATAAATGGAATAACTAATATACTCCAAAATAAAATTCAAATAGGAGAGAAAATCACTTTGCACTTTAACAAACCAAAACTGGCATCAGTCTTATTGTTGGCTCTGTTTGTATTAAACCTAGATCTGCCTATGTCTAGCTGATACTATTTTTCTAATTGAAACTATATAAAGTATTAAGCATTGCTTTTAAAAAAGTAGTTATGAAATACTGAGCAGGTGTTTTTTGTAGGAAAAGGTATAGGGTTAGGTTGTTTATGGGTATTTCCTTTTTTGTTGTTGTTGTTTTCATGTAAGTGTTCACACAACTAGAAATAACATCATTCTGGATATTTATTTGTTCTTGTGATTTTTGTGACTGCAATAACCATACCAGACATCTCTGATTTCATAAACAGGATTATGATTCTAGATGAATGCTAAGGAGAGGTTCAGCTCCTTGAAAACAAACTCTGTTTTCTTTCAAATATTCTAATGACAAAAACAACAAAAAAAAAAAACCTGCTTTCTCAGCACAGCTGACTCTAAAATTCTTACCAGCGTTTTCTGTGATGTCAATTGGTCTTAAAGAAGTTGTTAATATGTCTTGTGTATTATAAAACAACTGTTGATTGCTAAAGGATTGAAATGACTGACATATTCACCTTTGAATAGGGTAGTTGATTGTTTGAATTCTCTGGTTAGCTAATTAAGCACCAAGGACCAGATCTTAGGTTGGATGATGTCTTATTCACCAACTACTTTACTAAAACATACACAGTTGTTGTACAAGCGATGCAGTACTACTTCTTCCTGAGGATGGTACAGTCTGGCCTGAAGGAAATTTATCTTAGCTCTAGCTCAACTGTATTTAAATATTAATCCTGCAAATTCAGGCCTTATTTTGTGAGAGTAATTTAATCTATTAAGAAGAAGGACTAGTGTTACATTAATTTTAAGTAGCTTTTCTTCTTAAAATATGGAATATATAAGATGTTTTTATCTCCAAGTCATGAAAAAAATCCTATTTTTTTTTTTTTTTTAGCATAGAACAGTGTCTTAAAGACCTGCAGTCAGAAGTAAATGAAATATGTACTGATGAAATACTGCAAAGCACAAGCGACTGCCTTCAGTGGTTAAACAACTGTAATTTTAGTTCTCTCAGACCGTCTTCTACGCACCATGGAGAGCTGATGGAGTTCCTTAGGACCCTGGTAAAAACTGTCTACTAAAGACTTCAATGTTTGGGAAACTTGGTTCTGTAAAAGGGGGGTGGGGGGAGGTGCTGACTTTAATTAATTTTCTCATTTCAGTCTTTACTATGGTGAGGACAGTTCATAAATTTTATTATAAGGCTTAGTACTGTTTTTATTCCCACAGCAGGGGGTTATGTTTCCTTTTGGTCGTGCCTTAAACAGACAAACAGGACAAAATCTTTTCACGGTATTACAGCATGTTCAGCACTGCTAGAACTGTTTTATAAACATGATGGTAAAAAACAAATGAAGTTACTATCCACATCAAGGCTGTTACTGTTACTGCTTGTTTTTCACTTTTATCAGTATGAATTTAACTTCTCTAATACAGATTATTGTCCTTCATGCATTAAACATTAGGTTCCTATCTACTTTTTCTAATTAGAATCATAGAATCATAGAATGGTTTGGGTTGGAAGGGACCTTAAAGATCATCTAGTTCCAACCCCCCTGCCATGGGCAGGGACACCTTCCACTAGACCAGGTTGCTCAAAGCCTCATCCAGCCTGGCCTTGGACACTTCCAGGGATGGGGCATCCACAGCTTCCCTGGGCAACCTGTGCCGGTGCCTCACCACCCTCTCAATGAAGAACTTCTTCCTGATATCCAATCTAAACCTCCCCACTTTCAGTTTAAACCCATTACCCCTTGTGCTGTCACTACAGGCCCTTGTAAAAAGTCCCCCCCCAGCTTCCTTGTAGCCCCTTCAGGTACTGGAAGGTGCTATAAGGTCTCCCTGGAGCCTTCTCTTCTCCAGGCTGAACAAGCCCAACTCTCTCAGCCTGTCCCCATAGCATAGGGGCTCCAGCCCTCGGAGCATCTTCGTGGCCTCCTCTGGCCTTGCTCCAACCAGTCTATATCCTTCTGATGTTGAGGGCTCCACATTAGAAATGTGTGAACTACATCCATTGCTATAGCAAGTTGTACAGCTAAACGTAAACAGAAATTCCATCATTTTAGGAGGCATTTTTATCCAAATTTTTGATTAGAAGTTAACCTTAGAATATATGTGTGGAAATGGAAGTCTAGAAAATTGAATTGTCCAGATAAGTGAAGAGTGATACATCAGTAAATGACAGCTTGCAAGTTTATATATAAGCTATGTAGATATCTGTTCATACAATGTACATATGTATGAATGTCAAAACAAATACACAGTGTCCAGTGGATTGTTCTGTGTTACTTCCATGTCATGATTTAGTTGTAGGATATAAACACCTTTAGGCTACTGTTGACATTATCCACAGAGGACAACTGCTGTGGAGAAGTGGAGTATTTTCACCTCTGGGACTATCTCCTGGCTAGAGCTCAAGCTTTGTCAAATTGCCTCTTAATTTTTTAACTCCGAAAACTGGTTGTTGATCTTTCAGTCACGCTGTAGTCCACTGGCTATTATTCTGTGTCAGATGAGGAAGTCAGCTCTAGAAACACCAGGTCCTTAGTGTTCATGTGTTGAAGTGATTTTGTCCCCATCTAACACAGGTGATGAGTATGAATGTTGCTGTTAATAATCACCCCACTCGAGGGTGTCAGAGACTGCTACGTGTCATAGTTCACCCAGACAAAATGAGAGAATCCCAGAAAATGCTGATTTATGACGTTTTTTGTTACTGCTCTTAGTCTGGTTAGATCCTTCTTTATATTCCCTCAGAAGAGGGCACAGCAATGGTGACTTACTTGTGCACATTCCCTGCTTTCTTCCTTCTCTAGGGTGTAGCCAAGCCATATACCTGAACACCAGGTGGCGGCATTTGTTTGGGAAACATCAGAATGTCCCCATCTCTGGAACGCATCGTGTATACCTTGCACAAAATGTGCTTTCTAGCTCTGCAGCTTCCCAGGAGTTTACTCCTTGGCTTCATGGCATTCTGACTGGTCTGTAGAGTCCATTTAAGCCTTGAAAATGTCTGTGTTGCAGGCTGCTAAATGGGCAGCAAAGTGTGAGAAGCCTTAAAGACTCAGTTCTGCACAACTTGTCAGGAAAACATCTGTGGAACTCAAGAACTTGGGCATCACTGTTTCCAGGCTCATGGCTTCTTAGATAATCCAGCCTGTTGTGTAAGAAGTTATACTCATGGTAGATAATCTTTAGCTCCATAAACAAGTCTGCAGTAAACTATTTTCAGTAATATTCAGTATTAATGAGATTATTACAATCTGACCTTTCTTAAATATGTATCTCCATCCATTGAATTAATTACTCGATTGACTTAATTTCTCACTTGCTAACTTTTAATTAAGTATCATATAACACATCTTTAGTAGTAGTAACCGTTCGTCTACTTCAGGACTATCCTGAATATCCTTATTCATTGTTATCTCCTATTATATGTGTTTATTTTCTTAGGAATTCTGTTTATCTTTTAGGCTGCTGTAACAATTTAAAAAGTAGTGCAAAGTTCTGTGTGTGCTTCGGCTGAGGTGCTGTATATAGGTTAGCGTGGTATTTTGGGGATTTGTGGACTCCCATGGGAGTATCAAATGGTTCTTTATGAAGCCTGAAAATGTTAATTATGTGAAATTTCATCATTCTTTGTACTGCTCTATAATTTAAATATTTAAAAACTGAGTATGTACGTGAACACATATTAAATTCTGTTACTGCTAGACTAATAATAAAATCTTTTTTCAACAAATACTTTATTTTATTGGATTTGTTTATTGGTGTGAGAGGTAGTAGTCTACAGTAGGTATTAGTCCAGTTGGTAGACTGCAAATGTTTTCCTGTATGTTATTGTCACTAATTTTCACTGCTCATAAGAGAACTTTTCATTCTTCTTTAAAACCTTTGGATACTAATTTGGATCTTTTTCTCTTGAACAGTTTTGGCATCATGTGTTGAAGTATTTTTACAGGTTAATTTTTAAATAGAAAAGCCTATGTCAATATAGGCAATCTTCAAAGAGGCCTGATGACACGGTGTTTTCAGAGCTTCAAAGTTCACTTCAGGGGCTCTTTTTCTGAGTAACACTAAGTCTAAGATGGCATCTGCAAGCTCCATGTTTTTAATGCTTTAATTCAAGTTGCAAAGGGCATGAAACAATAGTTAGATTCTTAATGGCTTTCATGAATAAAAATGATTCCGCTTAACCTTAAAAAACAGCAGTAGGAATTTGCTTGGAAAATGTTTTGGATTAATCAACCAAAGGCATCACGTACATTCACTGTTTTGACAGCTTCTCCTGTTTTGTTTATTTCAGAATATAGTATTTGAGCATGATTCATTAAAAAAAATTAGACTTTAAAGTTCAGAAGTCCAGAAGTCTACACGTGGAGACTCAACTCTCCGATGCAGTGGTTAGTAATTAGGGTTTCAGTTTGCACAAAGAGACACGTTCTCTTTGGGGCCACAAAACTTTATAGAATACTTCAGTAGATAATAAAAGAGTATCAAATCAGCCGTACTTATATGCTTATTGACATATGTGATTTAAGATTTTAACTAGTTATACCTTCTTCTGTGACATGTACATGATTTTATAGGATGATATTTGACTGATAATTTCCTTCATTATTCTGTTTTTCACAGGTGTTTCCTGCTTGTAAGTTAAAAAAATGATAGTAGGAAGGATTCTGAAATAAAGAATTAAGATGGAAGAAAAATAAGTAGTCTATTATTTTTACAACTTTCCTTTATGGGAGGCAATCATGCTCTCTGTCTTCTGTTCAGAATTAGCTACTGTGGTGCAAGTCTTTTATTTCTTAATTTTAATCATGGAACACTCCAGAGTAGATGCAGTAAGAAGGTTAAACTCTTGTTTACTCCCATAGGAGTGCAACAGTGTTGAATCATCCGTAACAATGAACAGGAGTTCTCATACTGAAAATTTTTGTGACTCAAAAGCATGGGGGTGGGGGGGAAGCTCACTGAAGTTTTTGTTCTAAATTTTGTCTTTTTTATATTTTAATAAATAAATCTTTGATAAAAGCTTTCTACAGTAGAAAATTTGAACAGAAGAGTAGAATACCCCTGAGTATTTCTGCTCAGGAGAGTAGAAATCAAGACTACCACCAATTTCACTCAGTTTTCTTGCAGCTGTGATAGGGAAACCTGTAGCCATCGCTAGTGCAGCTGGAGGATTGAGAGCAGGTCTTTACAAATAAACAGTTGATGGGCCTAGGCCTGGCCAAAACACCCTTCAGTAGGAAAAATGTTGAGGATGTGGGAAATGGGTTTATAACAGGAAGTTTTTTTGCTCTGAGAGAAGAAGGAAGGTTTGAGTCCAGTGACTATGGGACTTTGATGCTGTGTTCTACTTAGACATTTGACCTGCCTGGTTCATGCAAATGATTCGTCTCCTACGTATTAAGGAAAGCTCTGCAGAATGCTGTTTAAATATGTGGCATTCTGGGCCAGGTAGAAAGTATTGAGCTATGACAAGAGGACCTGCTATTTGCTGCATGACCTCTTGTACTGGAAGCAGCTCTAAGGTCAGAGATTCAGGCCCTGGATGATGAGAGAGCTTTTCAGACTCAGGTGCAGTAAGAACAGCACATGTATCCATGTGGTTTCATTTGCTGTGGCTTCCTTCTTCTCCAGCGCATACAGCTGAGATGTATTTAGAAGATGCTATATTGTTAATGTATCAGTCTGCATCTTGGTTTTACAAGATACACAGCTGCTCATTCTTCTGCCGTGTGTGATCTAAGCCTGTTTGATTCCTTAAAAGTTTTCATTTTTAATTCTTTAAGGGGGTCCTAGAAAGTTTATTTTATTCTTAGAATGGCCTTCTTGATGGTTTGATGGCCCAGAACATAGTAAGTGACAATGTTTCATTTTATAAATTCTTGCTTGCTTTGTAAATTCTTGTCTTGCTTTTATGAGCAAAACCTGTCATTATCTGTGTAAATCTTGAGTAATTTTCCACACCATTTTCTTTCAAAGATGTGTGTGTGGACAACAGCGAACATGCTGCCAAGGCTTACCTAATGAGATTTCCAAAGCTTTCCTTTGAATTGTGGGTTAGAACTGAGAAAAGAGATTGAGGATGTAAGAAAGATGGGAAATGTGAGTTATTGGAGCAGGTAGACTAGGAGATGGATTCGTTCATGAATCAGCGGGAAGACAGACTTTGTTATTTCTGTTTATATAGACGTTTGTTTGAGTCTCCTGTGCTGGTAAGAACATTAGCATTGGAAGCAACTGTCACTCTAGCATGAAGCTGTTTATTTTATGAATTAACAAAACATTTCTAAAATACTGTCTGATTTACCTTTTTTAGCAAAGCTTGCTGAAGAATGAGCAAAATCAAGAGGAAATGATACTTCACTTCCTTCTGGATCTCTCTAGTCAGTGTGGTGTCTCATTTCCCTGTACGCCAAGTGGGACATCTTTTGAGTTAACATCTCTTCATGCCATTGGGGACGATTCGACTGTGGATGTGAAATCTCTCTGGGATGATGTGAGATTGCATCTTCGACGTTTTTTAGTAAATAGACTGCAAAGTCAAGAAGAAACAAATACTAATGCTTTGCAACAACAAATGGAGTTTAAAACTCAGTGCATACAGCAACTTTTGTTTCTTTATCCTGAATCAGAAGTCTTAATGAGGTATCAAAGTATGCAGAATAAACTGGTTAGTGATCTTCTACAGAACTGTATTTTATCTAGCTGTGGTGAAACAAATTTTGATAAGGTGGTTCATGGTTACCAAAGTTCCGTACCCACGTTGTGCACAATGATAAAAGAGGATTTGTATATACTAAGTGGAACTATTGATCCTTCTTCATCATTGAAGTTTATTAATGAAACTTATCTGGAAACCATCACTGAAGAAATTACAGTTCTTCTTGAAAGACTTTGTGAGCTGCAGTTCAAAGAAAATGCTCTGCATATAGTTAAGGCAAACAAGATTTCAAAGAAGCATAGAGGAACAGTTCATACTGTGGGTTAGTAGCCTTATTTTATGTTCATTCTAGTTAGATATTATTTTAATTACACTACTTACTTGATTATTTCCGATTAAGAGAGAGGCCTGAGATAATTAATTACAGCGTTATGTTTTAACTATATTACTGCATTTGAATTGTAGACTGTGCCAGAATTGTGATGAAAAAGGTTTTAAAGTAAGGGAGAGTATCTTATGCTTATGTACATATAAACCCCATTATAATTCACTGGATAATAATGTCATGTCATAGGCAGTTTCTTCAGTGTAACTTACTCCAATTACTGAAATATATAATAGAATAAGGACTATTTAAGCCAGATTTAATAAACCACAAACTCTTCTGTCTTCTACCCTGACATTTTTCTAATTGCCAGAATTTTAAAGGAGATTATATAAAAGTCTATACAATAATGTGATGATGAAATAGACACAGATTCAAACATCAGAACTGACCCAAAGGATTACTGTGCAGATCCTAATTCTTAAAAGACTAAAAAAAAAAAAAAAAAAGTTTTCTTGTCTTCTTAGAGTATGGTAAGTTAGAGTTAATGCTCCTTGGTAATTTCTTCTTGTTCCAAGCAATTTAAGGCAGGAAAGGAATCTGCTATTGATGTGGTATTTTCTGTACTTTCCTTTTACATTTGGTGACTCTGACGTGCTAATTTCCAAATGGAGGAATGAGAGCTTTAGGAAAAAGTCACGGAGTATGGAAACTTTCATAACATAATTGCATGCTTTTTCAATACAGCATTTTGAGCACTCCTCTGTGCAAGGGTGTTTGTTTGAAATGTAGCCTTCTATAAAGGTGAAGTAGTTTGCAGACAGGAGGTACTGAAAGTTTAGAATCATGTGAAAAAATACAGAAACAGAAGATAGATCTTTGGATTGTACAACATACACAAAGGATGAGTGAGGTGATGATTTTCCAGGTCTACACAGAAAAAAATCATACTCTTGTGAGTTTTAAAATCAGTATACGTGTTAATGTAAGTCCACTAGAAATTCCACTAGAAGAAATGCAGAAATAATTTTTCATCAGGAGCTGAAATATGGAGGAATGTGTGGAACATAGGAAAGTTAAAGGAAAAAGCATGCAGACAAGTAATGGGAAAGGATGAGAAGTTCAATGTGAAGCCTGATATATTCGTGGGATGCAGTGTTGGTGGGAAACAAGGGGAAGTAGTGTCAGAGTACAGTTGAGTTACGAAATTAATTACAAGAAATGTATCTTTTGAGGTACATAGTGAGATGGGAGTCAGTGAAAGGATTCATTGACAAAAAAATGACTGGTAGAGAACTGGAAGTTTGTTAATTTTTCTTTCAATCTCAAAACAGCTCACAAAGATGAGAAAGTTATCTCCATTTTACACATAATGCATGGAGATTAAAGTGACTATAGGGGAGGCTTTCTAAAAAACCACACATTAACTGCTTCTATATTACAAGAAGGAAGAGAACAGTCCTTCAATCTGTTAAAACAGTAATTCCTCTGCTTAAATTTTCTTTGCCACAACTAGTGTCTTTACATGTTTTTGTGCCAGCATATTTATCGGGACAGATTTCCAGTGTATAGCCCTATTGTATATTCAGAAGAAAAGAGGAAGATGAAAGCATACAAAGCCAATCTTAGGACATGATTCCAACTTTCAGAACATTTGCTGTGATTAATTAAAAAAAAAAAAATCTCTGTATTTCATAAATCCCACAGTAGGTTTTAATTTTTATTCAAAATGTATTAAGGGCCAGATTTGCAGGTGCAGCAGCAGTGTTTAGAAGTCGTGTTTGTGAATATCATTTAATCCTCAAAATTACTTTCTTCACAGTGTCATGCTCAAGTCTTCATCTTCTTTACTGTATGGTACTTAATAGTATTTTGCTTCAAGAGGCTGGTATGGGAGACAAGCACTGATTCGCTTGCCGTCTCTCTTACTAGTTTTCTGTTGAAACACATTGTTCTAGATGATCTGTGGTTATAGACTGGAGGCAGGCAAACAGTGAAGACACAATAGTGAAGTCAACCGTCTAGAGCAAAAAATGGGGTCAGAGTTGTGAATTTATATAGGAGGTGGGTTTTTTCAGTTTGTGAACATCTAGTAGTCTATTATTTAGTATTATTAATCCACTCAAGCAAAATCTAGATTTGTATCATTACCAAAATAAGTATTATTGAATAGTTAATTGAGAGCTCCTATACGAAGAGTCTTTTCTGAAAGGAGTTTTCACTCTTCTAAATGTTTGAATATACTACATTTGTACCTCACTAAGTCAAAAAAGGCATTTTTACTTTGGAATTAGTGTGTTCACAAGGCACTTCACACTGAAATAACTATTCTAGAAAAAAAAAATTCCTGACTAACTATTTTAGGAGGTTTGTAACAGTAGACAAGTGGCTTTTCCTGCTTGGAACTCTTATTAAATCCTGTTGCCTTTGCTGCCCTCTAACAATTGAGAGTGAAAGTCTGTATTTATACATAGGTTAAGCTAAAAGACAGATTTAATGGTTTGGCTTGACAGTGATACCCAGTTTCCTAGGCATCAGAAAAAGCATGCTGGAGTGTGAAGGGAAGGGAAGAAAGGGAAGGAGGTGGGTTTTTTCTTAGCTGAAAGACAGTTATACCAATGTGTTGCTTATTTTTTTTATGCCAGTTGCCTCTGCCCTCTGGGACCCACCAAAGTGGCATATTTCAGAACAGCAAAATCATTTAATCTAGAGCATTCAGTTGGGACTGTTATCCCAGAGATGAACAAAGGGGTTGTGTTTACTTGGTTCACCATCACAGAAATGTGGGCTTGGTAATCTTCTTTGTAAGAACAGCTGTAATTTGTCCAGCTATACAGGAGAGGAAACAATAGCAGAAAATAATGAAATTATACTAGAATCTCAGAAAACTTTATGTGGATGACCTATTTCTGTCAGGAAAATACAGGTAGTCTGTAGCAAGCTTTAACAGTGTTATAAATCTTTAAAATATTGTATATATAACAACCTATTTGTGAAGTAAGGAATTAACATTTTGTTATCATACTGTATTTAGTACATTTATTTATCATACTATATTATCATACAGTTATTTGTCAGGTACTGCAGTGAGATTGTATCTGTTTATCAGGATTGAGGATGAGAGTGATTTGAGAAAGAGGCTGGCAAAATGGTAGGTGGAAAGAGGCGAATTCTTTGCAACTTGGCACCTCTGCCAATTCTAGTGGAAGCAGGTGGGTTTATGTTGTAACTTGATCCTGTTCCCAGTTAAATCAGTGATTTCTATTACTTTCAATAGTGCAGGATTCAGCCATTAGTATTTGGGCTATTTTATTGCAATAGGTTTTTTACCTAGCATGGGTCATAATTTCTCCATGTACTCTCCGAACGTCATCAGTGTTTCCAATAATATCTGAGGAATGTTTCCCACCCACCTCCCCAAATATTTTTGGTGGAATTTTATGAGATGTTGTTTCAGCCTTTTTATCATATTAATCATATGTGTCTTTCAAAAGTTTATGTAATGTTGCAGTATTTCAAAAAATACTGAAAACATTATGTATCTGTTAACTTACTTAGCATGGAAAGAGTCATGCAGACAGATGATTTTCAGCTTCTCTCTCATGATTTTTTGCTTCAGTTTCCAATGTGATATTTCTCAGTAATTATTGGCAGTAAGTCTATTAAATGTGGATTGTACTTTTACCATTTGAACATTTTTCATTTTCCTTTGTTTACAAAAATGTTAAGCTCGTTTAATCAGGCATTACTAACCTGTCTTAATCTTTCATCTCTTTTAGATGAAGAAACAGCTACTCTTATAAGTGATAAGACATCAGCTAGAGAAACTTAAAACCCGTGAAATTATACACGTTTTATGTATTAAGGAAAACTTTTCTTCGGTTTTATTTATGTATTTTAAAAATACATATGCAGGGAGAGTGTAAATACATATGTAGACTAATTAGCCTGTTTTTTTAATTTCTTGTGTTAAAACTAAGCAGAGGTTAGAGCTGCAAGTTGGGGTTTTTTTTGATATATTCAAATTCATGGGCTTAATATTTTCATTTAGTCACAAACTTGCAGGAGACCCTTAAATAGCTCTTATATCTAATCCCATTTGCCCATAAGATATATTTTTAGTATATTTTTATAATCAATAATTTAAAAAAACTTAAATGAAATTTGTTTTTAAAATCTGAGTCAATACATAGTGTGTTCATCAAAATGAATAGTGGATTATTTCCAAGAAAAATATTACTGCAAAGTGGAGGTTAACTGAAGTGTTGCAAATTTAACTCTACAGTACATTTTTAGCTACAACGTAATTAAATCACCTTCACTGGTGTATTTTAATATTTGTGTTTTACAGCATTACCCCAGTATGCCATGCTCTTATTTATGTGTGCAGCAGGCTTTTCTTTCTCCAAAATATGACCAACTTCCATTCTAGTCTGAAGATATATTGAAATGCAAACTGTGATTTAAATTATGATATTTTTAATATATTGTCCTTAAATGTTCATGAGTTCCTAAGGAATATATTGTGGTAGTGGAACACGTAATGTGAATATGGCCCGTATGTGCACTTGAGTAGAAGGACTCAATAGAATCATAGAATCACAGAATGGTTTGGGTTGGAAGGGACCTTAAAGACCATCTAGTTCCAACCCCCCTGCCATGGGCAGGGACACCTTCCACTAGACCAGGTTGCTCAAAGCCTCATCCAGCCTGGCCTTGAACACTTCCAGGGATGGGGCATCCACAGCTTCTCTGGGCAACCTGTGCCAGTGCCTCACCACCCTCTCCGTGAAGAATTTCTTCCTGATATCTAATCTAAACCTCCCCACTTTCAATTTAAACCCATTACCCCTTGTGCTGTCACTACAGGCCCCTGTAAAAAGTCCCCCCCAGCTTCCTTGTAGCCCCTTCAGGTACTGGAAGGTGCAGTAAGGTCCATTGCATATTACTTAGAGAAGCTGCATTTTTTGAGTGGAGTTGAGAGCAAAAACAGCAGCAGGTTTTGGAGTAACCTGTTGAAAAGAAGGTAACTTTGGGACATTGAATGAAAGTACTTGATAAAGAAAAATCTGTTTGGAGGTCATTTATTCTTACATATTCCCAGCAATTGCTGTTCAGCTAACTTGACATACAAGTTTTGATTTTTGCACATTTGACTTGAATTTGATTTCTCCTCTACATTCATGTGCACATGTCTTTATTTCCCCCAGTTTACCATTTCCTCCCTTTGAAATAAAGAACCTTAATTTCAGACTTGCTTTTATCCTTACTTTTAATTTAAATTCAGTTGGTTTGTGATCTCTTAGCCGCAATTATTGCCTACAACCAATCTTCTATGATCTTTGTCTTATCTATCAAAAATATGCCTAAAATAGCATAGTTACCTGCTGGTTTAGTGACCATGTGATGAAAACAAACAGTTATTAATGTCTGGGAATAATTAGGACTTAATAACATTGGCATAATTTATTCTCCCATTTTTATGTGGAAGTTCAAGAGTTCAAAGACTTTGTTTCATGTAATTAATACTTGGGTCTTTGCACCTTTTTTTGACATTTCTGTCCAGATTACAGTCTATAGCAGATAATTTACAGCATTTATGTCATAGTTAGAATTGCTTTTCCATCATGTTTTCTTACCTGTATTCCATTGTTGAAATCTGGCTTTTTAGAAATATTAGGAGGAAGGGGGAAAGTGTCTCAGTCACTTGTCTTACTACTGTTCTGTTCTAGAAAGTCCTGTTGTGTTTTGCTGAAGTGCTGGTAAGGCATGCTAAAGTAAAGTAGCCCATATGGATTGCAGATTATAATGTCCAGTATCACATCCTGCCTCCGCAGTCCAAGTTCATTGTATTGTCTAGATCCTTCCATTAATACAAGTAAGTTTTCAGTTATATCAATAATAAAGGAATGATAACTGAAATGGGAATTTCACCCTCCTTGCTTCCTTGCATGTCCTCCTTTTTTTTCTTACTCCAGCAGGCCCACAATAACCTGCTCACCCCTTCTGATGGACATGCTGGTTTTGTTTCTGTTTCTGCACAACTGCAGTAGCTGAGTGCTTCCATTATGTTTCTGCCTGCTTGGCATCTCCTTCTCTCTTCTATTTCTGCACTCTCTACCACTCTGCAGAGTGCCTGGTAAGAGCTGTTATGGAACAGGGCTTTAGGGGTGTCGTGGTTTAACTCCGGC
>NW_010255653.1:0-1692 GCF_000690775.1 Eurypyga helias | reverse complement strand
CCCTTTCCTGGCTGAACCCAGCACTCTTCTGCTCTAGTTGTGTGTTTGTGCTAGGCCTGGTGTATTGCAGGAAAACCCCTCTGTCACAGGCAACCGTACTGGTTACACAAGCCTGAGGGACCGGAGTGTGCACCACAGCCTGTCTCCTAGCTCTGTGTCAAGGCAAGAGCCGAGCCCACACTGTTCGTGCTCAGGACCTGCACTAGGGGGGATACCCAAGCCTGTGGGGTGAAAGGTTCCTGCAGCACACATTGTCCTCGTCCTTGATTTGCATGGTGGCAGGAGCAAAAAACATGAGTACATTTGCTGTGCAGTCTAGTTACCAAAGCCTAGAAGCCAAAGAATGAGTTAGCCTAGAGAAAAAGCTGTCCTGCTTCTAAAGCCTCCCAGGAGTAGGAGAAGGACTTGCTGTAACTTGGATGAACCTCTCCAAAGCTACTGTGCTGCCACTTTGCACTTAGAACAGGAGAAGTCATTCCGCACCCTACAGACAGCATCTGCAACACTCACTGATGTTATGACATCCAAAACACAGGGACAGATCTCCACCCTACAGCGAGTGATACGCATGCCTGGTTTGGAATTCAGATGGCACGTGTGGGGTGGTTTTGCTGATGACTGTTTGGGGAAGGAATGGTAGAGGAGAGACAGTTTAGGTTGTGCTCCTTCCCAGAGCTTTCCAGATTGAACACGGTAATGTCTCCCTCAAGAAAGGCCCAGAGAGAGGGATTTCAGACAGTGCTTGCTGAAAGTCACCTATGAGCTGGGAAGCTGTACCTGCTGCCCAATTGTACAAGACACTGCATTTCTGAAAATAAGCGAATTAGACTATCTTGACTTCTTCTCATAAATGAAATAACCTACAATGCAACCTTTTTACTATTGGCCAAGTTCAAAAGTGCAAATTTCCTCATTGATAATCCTGCAGAGAATGAGCCGTATAGGCAATGATCTGGAATCTTCTGTGAGACCTAAACTCATGCATCCCTCTTCCCATGGTCAGGGCTCCAGAACTCAAGCTGACCTCTTCCTGCCTGCCTGCCTGCCTGCCTGCCTGCCAGAGCCCAGAGCTGGTCATGTTTGGCTGTATAACCATTGTTTATTGTTGAATTCTCAACAGTGAAAGGCAACTTTCACTGCAGATAGCTTGTGTACATTGTCCCAAGTGTTGCAGACCCACTCTGGCATAGAGGAGGGAAAGGAAGCTCAGGGGCTTGAGGTAATCTAGGATTGCTGAAGTCCTGCTATCTGTTAATCAGACATGAGATGCCTAAAACTGAGTGCTGGAGGTTAGTGAACATGGAAAACATTGGCTCAGGATCTTCACTGTGAGTATGCCAGCCAAAAATATCATTGCAGTATCCTGGGCTTGGAATCCTACCCTCGGCAAACACATTCCAAGCATATACAGAGTGTATCACCATGCTCATGTGTTAGAGTGGCACTATGCTAGTTCTCAAGGTCGTATGCCAGCTTTAATAGGACATATGTTCTAAGAAAAGACATATGTAGTAGGGCATCCTTCCTAATGGTCTAAGTACCAAATCTTTCGCCAAAAGGCCCTTTTGTAGGAAGCTGCAGGCCTGTTGACACAGGATTGTGTTTGTCAGTGCTCTTATTCCCAAATGTCAGCCTGTAATGGGCTAGGAGGGGAGAAAAGAGAAAAGAGAATTAAAAAAAACCCCAAAACAA
>NW_010255652.1:7633-8803 GCF_000690775.1 Eurypyga helias | reverse complement strand
AGCCGGAGTTAAACCACAACACTCCAGCAACTAATTAAATTATTTTGTCATCATTTTCAAGTTTCTCAGAAACCTAGAACCTGGTGCCACAAGACCAAGACTTTCAAAAGCTCGCAAACAAATCATGGAGTAGTAAAAGTTATTATCTGTTTAAATTTGGGATGAATGTAGTGTTCAAATCTACCTAAATTTATTATGTTCTATATATATTTATGCAAGAAACAAAATTAAAATGTTGGTTTTTGCAATAAAACAGGGTTTTACATAGTGCCACAGACTCCTGCATGACATTGTTAGGATTAATAAATTAGGTAAAACTAGATTAGTGAATAGTAGTTTAGAATTGCTGTTTCTAAGTGTTAAGTGCCCTGGCCATATAGATATTGATGTCCTGGAGTTAAGCATCTTTGATTCCTACGTAGTACAACTAGTGAGTGACCTACAAGCTACAAAGACTCTTCTTAATTTTCTTCTTCCAAATTTGTTCCATTCTCTATAAAATGCTAAAACATTTGCTAGTTCTATTATTCTTAAGGTTCTGAGGATGATTCCATAGGGTATGTCTACAGCAGTAATTTATTTGAAGTCTATATTCTTTGTCTACTTTGCTATATATGTCTTATTTCCCTGTTACTCTCTGTGCTGGGTTGAGACAGGAAAGGGTTAAATCTCTTTACTGTGGCTGCTAGAAAGCTGTGTTCCTGGATGCAGGGAGCAGTTAAACCACAACACTCTCCAGTTCCAGGGAATGGTAATTTAAAAAAAAATAAAATAGAAAAAAATCCAAGCTATGATTTTGTCTCTGTTTTGCTCTTAATGCAAAACAGCTGGTGGATGTGGGCTTCCTATATTGTAAATGAGTGTTCCAAGCCCTGGGTTACAAAGGCAATCCCATTCACAGCCACCAGTGTTCCTTCATTTCAGGGAGAGTGAGCTCAGCAGCATGCTTAGGGTTCCTGGTCCCCTGATCATCCACGATCAAGGATCAGAGGGATACTAACTCCCATTTCTTTCTGTGTACCATAATCTTCCACCTGGCTGGGGTGGGCATCTAAGACTCATGGCTGTGGGGTTCAACAAAAGTACATCTCTCACATAATGAAGACACAGCTTGCCTCCTTCTGAGACCTCTAAACCTCTTTCCCCTGACACCCTAGGTGAGCTAAACAC
>NW_010255652.1:0-7617 GCF_000690775.1 Eurypyga helias | reverse complement strand
CAGGAATAGGCTCTACTGGTGACATAAGCAATGTAACTCTTAGGTTTTGAATACTAATGGACTGTAAGTACTGACATATGTTGGACAGTTGTGCAATGGACCCCAGCAGTGAAAGCTTGGAATGTCTAAACACACTGGTTTATCTGAAGCTAACTCTGGTATATCTGATCACTGCTGCAGTAGATGATGAACCTGTAACCAAACAGCATGGGCATCTTGCAGTGTTGGACAGCCACAGCAGTAATTTTAGTGCACTTAGGATCATCCATTTGATCTGGAGCTGAGTGGCATGGAATGAGCTCTTTTTAGTATTAAACAGTCTTAGCTTACAGAAGATAAAGGCCATAGCCAGACAACCTACTGGAATCTGTTTCTTGCCTGTGGTGTTCCCATTGTCTGGGAGAATGCTAACAGACAAATCTATGCCAGGGAACACATTAACAATTTAACAGTACAGAAAATTGAGTTTTGTTTCTGGGAACATCCCCTAGCACTGTTTAATTGGCTAGTGTAGATTTAATCAAAGTGGATGTATAGAGAAGTTTGGAATTTGGATTGCTAAAATTCCAACACAGGGCTTCAGTTCTGTTGTAACTTCAGCCCGCCATCTCTCTACATGGATCATACTGAAGTCCAAATCTATCTCATACTGACCTGTACATTTCATACAAAGTAAGGTGTGACTTCAGGAGAAGAAAACTTGTCCTTTACTACCTTTATTGTAAACTCAAATGCATATTCATCCTCAAGCTGAACAAAGGGGACACATTGGTTGGGAGCCTTTTGTCATTTCATTTTATCTGGCTAATGGTAGGTATTTAGATATCTAAAATAAGTTAGAGGAATTATGAGCTAAAATTGCCTACCACTCACCACTGATTCTAGTGAGAATTTTCACTCACTAGAATGGTGAGTTTACACATTTACATAATCTTAAATTAAGTGAAAGGAGTTCAATCTGCTGTGCTTAACTAGTACCTCTTATGGCCTCTAGCGCTTTGGCAATGTCCCATGTCATTAAATTTCTTTAAAGTGGACCCCAGTACCGCTTGCTGCCAAGTGTGATTTGTAACAGTATAGGTCCAGGATCTGAATCACAGATTCCCTACAGCCAGGAACAGGTCTGCGTACTGGGTTTGGCTAAGGTAGAGGTAATTTTCTTCATAACCACTTGTATGGTTCTGTTTCATGTTTGTGACAAAATGATACTGATAACAGCTCTTTTAACTATCACTGAACAGTATTTGCATGGTATCAATATCTTTTTCTGTTTCTCACTCTGCTCTTCCTGTAAATATCTGGGGGATTTGGGGGATGCACAAGAGGCTGGGATGGCATACAACCAGGCAGATGAATCAAACTAACCATGTGTTATAACATCATGCTCAACAATAAAACAAAAAAGTGGGAGGTTTGGGTAGTCCCTCTGTTTCTTGGGAACTGGCTGGTCTTTGATCTGCACAGGGAGATTGTGAGAGATTTTCTTGACATCATTGTTTTGTTTTCTCTCTCTCTTCTTCCACTTCTCCATTTAGTAAACTACCTCAACCCATGAGGTTTCTGAGTTTTACTCTTCCCTTCTTCTTCCTCTGTCCCTCTGGGGTAGGAGGGAGAAGTGAAGCACTGGTTGTAGAGTGCTTAGCTGCCTACTAGGGTTAACACACAAAAGCCTGGAAGAGCTGGTATAGTAAATATCTTGGGCAGTATGGACATTCTTTCTTAGTAACCACACTCCATCTCTCATCAACCATGCCTTCTCCATACCTCAGTGACATACTCTGCACTTACAGGCTTCAGGTTCTCCCACATTTGGTTATGGTGCACCTAGTTCTTACATATGCCTTTCCGGTATTTAACCTTTCCTCCTGAATGATGATATAATCAAAATCAATATTAATCCACAGTTTTTTTACTCAAATGAAGGTGTTCTTACCCAATGAGGATATTCTTTTCCAATAAAAAATCATAATTAAAATATATTTCCTAGATCAGAAATAAGAATACCATAATTTCTTCTTGTGATATTACAAACCATAATACAAGGACTCATGTTATTTTACATAAGCAATTCTGTAATAAATAACATGAAGTATATGAAGTTTATTTGCACCCTAATGAACATAACAGGTCATTATGCTTTCTTTTCTCCTTCCTTCTTTCCTTTCTCTTTCTTTTCAGAATTTTTCTCCTGATTCTCTGTTTTTTTTTTTTTTTTTGTTTCTTCCTTAAGGGACGCTTGAATAGAACTATCTGGTTTAGAAGATGAGGCTGACTGATTACTGTAATTCATAGGGCCTTAATTAGCTGCACAAACCATTAGCTACAATTAGACTATTATAAAACACTTGATGCGCTGTGTCAACCATGGGGGCTCATTTATTCGTGTGTCAGGAAAGGGAGGGGGGAAGAGAAAAGAGAGCACTGTACAGCCGAGCATGCTAATAAAGAATGATTTTTGATTTAAGATGTTGCCGATAGTGCCTCAAAATTAATCTCAATAGCTGTCTAATTTGTGTCGGTGGATGGTATATTTATTGTAAAATGACACCAAAGCTAAATGAGTTACCTGAAGCAGGACCGTTAATGTCAGCGCCTGGAGACGCAACTCCATATGCCGTAATACAGCAAGGCACTGGGGCTGAATACTCCCAGCGGAGCACTTTGCTTCATCTGTCTCTGAAAATGCAGCAACCTGACTTCCACTTTATGATCCTTAAATAATAATAATAAAAAAAAATAGATATGAGAAACAAATTCCAGAACAGCTTTCAAAGGTTAGGGGGCTTACAAGGGCATGGTGCAGCTGAAAACCTTATTGAAATCAGGTTGGGTGTTAGCATATGTAAAAGTGGAAATTACAAGATACATTTTTAAAGTGAAAAAAGAGAGGAAATAATACAGATTAAGAGGATTTTTCTAATGACATTAAAACAGTGAGAATGTAGGAATGACATTCTGTAACTTAGAGATGCTTTTTTTGTTTGTTTTCCTATTGTATTTTCTAATTTATATTGTATTGATCCAAGTTTCTGGTTGCAAATTGCTGGAAATACATTTATAGATTCCTTTAATTTTTGTTTTTACCCTTGATTAATTTCCTGTTTAGCCCCTTTGCAACAGAAAGTCAGGAACTTAAAAAAGGACAGATTTGTTCAATAATACATGGCACTTGTTCTTTTCTGTACCATGTATGAAAGTACAAAAGCACATAGGGAAAAAAAGCAGAATCTGTATTTAATATGTTAGATTGGGACTCAGAGACCTGAATTCTGTTCCTGTTGTGCCCTACATGACCTTGGGCAAATCCATTTCTCTGCGCTTTTGTGCAACACAGGGACAGTCATACTTTCTCTCCTATTATGTTTTGTTTCTTTCAACTCTGGGGCCTAGATTCATGAAGGTAAATCAAGGTAATTTATCTTGATGGACTAGAAAGTGAGAGCTGAATTACCTCTGTGGATCAGGGTCTGAGTTGTCTGGGGCAAGGATTGTCTGTATGTTTGGGAAAATACAGCACTTATCATCAGGACCAAATGTCATTTGCAAACTCTAAATCTTCTTAAAAAAAAAAAAAAGCTGCTAATAGGATGGAGTTGTTACACTGCATACACTGTGATTAACCAACTGATGATCTTCATTGATGCTGCAGCTGCCAATACACTTTGTACTATTCTCAGCCATTAATATCTCTGCAGAAACAGAGCTCAGATTGTCCATCTCCAAAATTACAAGTCTCTGTCACTGGAGCCAATGGAAGGTGAGTCACTGATAATTGCAATTTAATGTCCTGTCTCTCAGGATGTTAAGCACTATTTCTCTTCCAGGAATCAGAAACAAAAAAGCTGGAGCATGACCCTCATCTCTCTACTTAGGAAGTAAAATGCAAATATGAGGTGACAGATAAACCTTACTTCACTTTGATACAGAGGTGGCAACCACCATTTCCCATGTGTGGAAGTCCCTTAGTGCAGTCTGGCAACATATTTGCTCTTTCTGTGCCTGGTCTGACTGTTGAAAGCTGAGCAGGTACCACTGTGTGTGCATTAGGACAGTGTCAGCCCTAACCTCTTTGCTGGAGTCTTCTGTTATCTGCAGTTTTCTTCTTTGCTAAGTGCCAAAGAGCAATATAGACATCATTTTAATACTATAGCTGCAATTAATATATATGCTGTATACAGTCATCAACATGGCAATTTTTCATTGAAGTCTCATGTGGAAAATTTTCGCTCCCTTGAGAAGAAAAACAAACAAACAAACCAACAAAACCCCGTAAGATACTATAAAAGGGGAAAAGGAAACAAACCCAAACAAAATGCTATAAAAAAGAAGGCATTTTGTCCTACATGCATTTGTGGATGTGTGTACACATGCATGTATAGAATAGGTATAAACATATGCATGGATATAGACATTTATCAAGAGAACTTTCATATAACTAATAAATCGTCTTCCATCCAAAAAACTAAATATAAAACCTGTTACATTTTTCAGTCACTGTACTCAAAATGCAGTAATTTATATATGGACATGGAGCTCTGGTAAAGTTTGGTGTCAGAGATAATTAAGTAATTAGTAGTTAATTGTAAAAAGGAACTTATTTAGATAGGGTTGCCATATTATAATTGTGGTGGAAGATGAAAAAGAATTTTCAGGATGATGAAGGAAGAATCAGTGAAGGATGACCAAGAGCTGAGTTCAATCTAGTAGCATGATTGCAATTAACAATCAGACTCATAAATAGTACTCCACTGGGATTTGAGGAAATACCCTGGCCTTATAGAAAAAAAAAAAAAAAAAAAAAAGGTTAAGTCCTGCTGTAGATTGATGAGGAGGGACAGCTGGTATTTGAAAAAGGAAGAAATTAAGTCTTTTGCTTTAGGACTAATCCACATCTCTTCAAAGAATTCATGGTCTACATAAATGACAGCAGGGATATTATAAATAAATTGATTTCTTTATTAGACAACATCAGGAAACAGCCTGGAGGAAATAGGTGTGGTGGGTGGCTTCTCTGACAGAAAAATAACTCCCATAAGATGGAAAAGTATATTCAAACTGTGTGGTCTTATGAAATTTATTAAACATTCATTCAGTGATTATTGAACAATCACTATTCAAGCAGCAGTTTCTTCAGTTTCCAGGAAGTCACCTTCCAGTAATGATGACAGAAGATGTGAGTACCTCAGGAGATGTCCCCTGGGGAGCTTTTCTCAAGCCACAAAAACTAGGATGCTTAGGCAGCAGCAAGATCGTGAACCCAGGGTAGTCGCTTTCTGATCTTAAGAGTAACACAGCAGTAAGAGAAGATAGAAACAATTCTAACCTCTTCTTTTTCAACCCCACATGAAATGACTTAATAGCTTTTCTGAGTATTTAGACTCCTTGTCTCCATGATTCCTCAGGTTTTGGATTTCCATTTCTGAAGCTGTGCTTTTTTGGCTTGACTAACCCCTTGAACAGTGTCATTTACTTTTTCCCTCCTTCCTTTCATGTCAAAGGGCATGCAGGCCTTCTATGACTTTCTTATGTCTATGGTACGTTTACAAGAAAAGGAGATGAAGGAGTTCTGGAGGATGTTTTCAGAGGCTCAAACAGCAGGAAGTCATGAGATTGCAAAGAGGGATCAATGAGTGCTGAGGGATTTAAAAAATCAAGTCTTTAATTTCCTGGCTTCTGGAGTTAGCATCAGCATGCTTTCCATTTTCTTTCCTTTTCCTCCTAACTTTCCATTCAATAGTTCAAATTTACAATGTTATTTTTAGTAGGGTTTTCTTTTTTCCTTGCTACCCTTGGGATGTCAAACTTATATTGTAGAAAGTATTACTTAGTGATTCATCTATAGTTCTTTCTTGAACCAATTCCTGCTTGTTTCTTAGGAGTTACAGATGTTTTGTACAGATACTGTAAAGAGCAGAGTTCTCAGCCTCCAATGGCACAGATTTTAAAATCATAAACCCTTCAACTTCTGAGCAAAGAATGGAGCGCTCACACAAAGAAAGCAGGTGGGAGGGGGAAGGATTAAGAGGAGGCAGAAAATACCACCATTTATATTTACTAGGCTTGGTTTAGATCTCATAAGTTTCCTTTAATGTAATGTTATAATTTTCTTGTTACAAAGAAAAAAAGTTCTCTCAGATCAAAATTTATCACAGTCAAAATAAAAAACGTAACAGAGCAGCATAAAACATTTAACAGCAACAGTTAATAATGTATACAATAAAATATTACACTAATATATTGACAAATACCACAATAAACTATTAATGTGATTATGCTTCATCAGTGCAACAGCTATTCCTCCTTCCTTTTTAAAGACTTTGAATAAAGCCTCACACCCCCAATCAACAATTTCACCATAATCCTTTAAAAACAAACAAACAAACATACAAAATGAAATTTAAAATAAGGATCCCCAAACTGATTTTCTTATGATATCTGATACAAATACAAACTAAGGTAGCAGTAATTTATTCTTGGTTTACGTCAGGGTAAGTGAAATGAGAACTTACTCCATAACCACTTAATTAAGAAGACACTGAAACTGTAATTCTTCTATGTTTGTTTTCACCACTCCTGGGGAATAGGTGAGTGCTACTGTCACCATTTTTCAGATGCTGACAGAAGCAGAGGGAGAGAAAGGGTCCAATATATAAAGGAAACTGACTCTCAATTTGGCAATATCCAACACTTTGCTACAATGTCTGAAGGCAACCGAACACCTGAGATGGTCATAGTTTCTTGAGGACACATATGGTTAAGAGTAAGGCACCTAAAACTGTAATTCATAGCAGACAGCATTTAAAAATCTCTTCAGAGACAGAATATGACTCTGGGCTGCTGCTCTCCCGTAATTAAACAAACCAGGTCAATTCTTTCTTATATCAAAAAGAAAAGGTTCATAAGGTTAAAGCATTCTCGTAGTCTATATCTGCTCATGATTCAAACTTCCCTTTTCTTTGAACATCTAAGAAGCCATGCATATAAGAGATTCTGTTTAAGGATGGAACATGAGGGCTAAAGCACATAACTGTTTGAGAACCCCTTTCTTCAAAAATTTTAATTATTTTCATATGATCTCTGTACCAATATATCTTATCAGCAACTAATTCATATGTCCTGGTTGTCTTATGGAATTGACATTTTCAGGGAGGATAAGACTCCTTGAAAGTATTGTTTCTTTGGTCATATTTTCTGTGTAGGACTGCAGAGATCCTGGCATGTTGTTTCAGATGGATGAATCAAGTGGAATCATATGCCACAATTGCAGGTGTATGTGGGTTCTGGCGTGTACAGCATACTCACACTTGTGTAGCTGAAACTAAATTTGACATTCTAATACAGAAGGCCAGTTTTCAACCTATGTTTTAACTCCTATGTAGAAAAATGTTGCATCAAGCCATACTTTGTGAAAATGACACTTCAGACTCCTCTCCTGAAAAGATATTTGTGTTTTGAAAATGACAGTGGCTGCTCAAGCGATAGAAAAGTAGCATATAGCAGAGATGGTAGTCTTCTCTTTAGGTCTGACATGCTCAGATAACACGGGTAACAGCTTTCAGATGTGTTTGGAATGAACCCCTCGCATCGGTTTGTCATCTTATAGAATCACAGAATGGT
>NW_010255651.1:0-7506 GCF_000690775.1 Eurypyga helias | reverse complement strand
TGGCGGATTCCCTAGTGAGCCAGGTTTTGAAAAGCCCAGTTGAATCCTTTGCTATGGCAAGAGAGAGTCATGCACTGTTTCATCAGTCTGCCCGGGTTTTATGTTGTGATTGTTGTTCTTGTTTGCTCTATTGCATTTTCATGTTTACGGCGTAGTGTTTCTAAACAGCTTGTACAAAAAGAAAAAGGGGGAATTGTAGAGGAATTTTTAAGTGACCATGGTCATGGAGTGCTAACGCAGGCCTGCTTGCACAACCCAGGCTATGTGAAGGACGATGCACCCTTGAGCAGGTGAAAGAAGGAAGAGAGATCAAGTAAACAAAGAAAAGGGCTGCAGGGCAGGATGCCTAAACCGCCAGGGGGAGAAGTGTTGTCACGTGGCTGGAGCTCTGTAGCCAATAGGGAGTAGGGATAGGGCGCGTGGACAAAGCGATGTAACCAATCATTTCGAGGCTGATGGCGCGTGACACTTTGTAACTCGATAAATACCCAGACGCCGGAATAAAGTTGGAGCATTGAGCATTACCTCTGTGAGGACGTCTCTTTGACTCTGCGCCCAACCTCCCAGTACCGACTGACTCACTGCATCGCAACATTTGCTAATGGTTTTCTATGTGTCTACTTTCTGATAGTCTAAATGCAATTAAGAGACCTTATTGCAAACTTTTTCCCTAGATGGCTGTAAGACCTAAACAAACATCGCATTTGCAATTTCTTGCAGATTGTGAAATAACCCATTTATGTTTTCATTTCTTCGGGGTTTATTTGGGTGAGTGTTGTGGGGGTTTGTGTGTGTTTGTGTGATTGTTTGTTTGCTGGGTGTTCTTTGGTTTTGTTTCTTTGTGTTATTTTTTAGTTTTCTTTAGAAGTCTGCTTAAGAAGTATAGAAAATCAAAGCTGTAATTGTATTTGAAGTCTTGCATCATGCATCAGCATGATGTGATTGGAGTGCTGCTCAGAGTGCCATTTGGGTGCTGATACTGTTAAAAAAATAAACTTAAAATCCCAAGCCACTGAAGCCCCAAACTCAAGTCGATCATTCCCACAGATGAGAGAGGATTCCTTCTCTCAGTTTAAAGTAATCTAAGTTAGTGTGGCTTCTCTTCAAAGTGGTTTAAGCACTTACATCTTTAAGTTCAAATCTCTCTTTTCTAAGACACAATTGAGCATGTTACTTAAAAGCAATCGGAGCCCATGTCATTCCTTCATTGCCATTTTCTGAGACTGCTTTTGTCCTGTAAGTATTCTTATTAGACTGTTTCTACTTTTATCTGGGCAGTAATAATGAACACTCGTCTGTGAATGCACGTAAGTTTTATGTGAACGACACTAAAGTTTGCATCGCTGAGTTCATATAAGCTAGTCTTTCTTATAAGTTTTTTAGTATCTCTGCCTTTGGTGACTATGGAAATAACTAGCAAGCAGCTATTTTTCTGGTGATATGACAGATTGTTCCATTTACACTTAGAAGTATATGGGCACGGACAGCTGAGAAAATACTATGGGTAAATGAGATGGCAGGAAGCTCTGAGGCTAAAACACTAGTTGTCATTTGGTGTGATGAGTAACTGAGTTTAACCCCAAAGTGTGTCATTTTCTATTGCATATATCCATATATTTAAAAATTCATATATTCTGTAAATATTTTCACAGCTCTGACTGTTCAGTGTTATAGGGTCAGAATTATTACAGGCAGCACAAATTGTTACTACATGGACAGTTAGTCTTATTCCAGCATGTTTAGAAATGTAAGAAAATAACCAGAAATTATGACTAAGAATACTGGGGCAAACTTGATTTTAAAGAGCTTAAGCAGCTTTGCTAGTGTACAGAACTCCAAGTCTGTCCTGGGTTTACGATCCCATTGGACTGAGGCACTAGAGAGGGCTGTCTGACCCTTCTTGCAACTAGAGTTTTGCTGCTTCTGCAAGTCAATTATGTCGGTTGGCTCAGAAATGTGTATAGGGATCACATTGGCATTGTGTCATGAAAATAGTTGTGAGTGCAAGTGTGAGGCTGCTGGATCCTGTCATGGATTTATACCATAGCAAATGCAAATATTCTCAGCCAAGTATGGCATACTTCTGGTATCTACCGATACACAGAGTTTTAATGTTTTTCTGGGACTTAATCTCAACCCACATCTGACCAGTGTGCCAAACTTCTTTGGTTACTCTCTAGGTTTCATAGAAACTCAACTAAAAATTATTTTCTTTGTAAATTTGATATTAGGGAACATTACAGTCAGCAGTGACAACTTATTATGCTACAAATATTCTGTGAATGGGTTGGTTAGGCTTTTTGGGCCATCGTACCTCTGGAAATTACAGTGAGTGATTCCTGTGACCAGGACTAGGGGCAGCACACTGTGAAATACCAGCCTGGCTGCTATCAGCGGAAAACTCGCCTGCTCGTCCCTTCACCACAAATCCAATTTTAAATTAATCTTTAATTTCAAAAACTAATTTCAGGTGCAATTAAAAATGCACTTCTAGGGTATATTAGATAGCCATTTATGCCTAGGTAGGGGATACCAGGATCATACCAAGCATATGATTACGTTTTGAACCCCTAGTATTCACAACCTCCCGGCAGTGACTGAAGAGCTGAATCTCTCTGTCTGAGCTCAGAAATAACTCTTGACAGAAGTTTGTGGAAAAGCAGTTTTGAAATCTATTGGCAAGTGAGGAAAAATATGTTGCTTAGTATCATGAAGAACATCTTGCATCTTTAAAGGTAATATAAATGTTCAAGTGGTAACATTTTTGTCCCTGCAATTTTTGTGACACAAAACTCAGTTGAAAACCCTAAATTAAATTTGTTTTACAATCCAAAGAAATCGGAGAGCAGTCATCTTCAAGACAGTCTTGTGTGAGCAAAGTTGCATATAGAATAGGCTGCTGTTAGGGAATTTAAGTGGTTTTCTTCTTCAAGAAAAATATGTTAGTTAGATGCTCTGCCAAACTTCTAGTGCACAAAGATCTCTACAGAGATCTGGAAAGAAGCCACTTTGGAACATGATTTTTATCAACAGGGATTAGAAGGAATGATCAAAACAAATTTGAAGTTTGAATAAACAAACAAGTTTCCATCTTCACTGCTTGTGTTACTGTTTCCCTCTGTTATGTTATGCAGGTATTACTAGATTGCAGATAGCAGATGGGATTCTTGTTCTTCATTAGACTTTAATATCACTTCATATATATTTAAAATTTATAACAGGTCTCATGAATTCAAATGAGATGTTACAGTCCACAGATACAATTGCAATAACAGTTATACAGCTTTTAGAAAATAGCCAACCCCAGGTGTTAACTCATGAATATTTTTACACATCAGTCATCACTGAAACAAGATATAATTTGGACCTGATCCTATTCCCAATAAAATGGATTAAAAACATCCAGTACTAGAAACGATTCTTTAAAAGACACCCAAGAAAGAATAATAATAATTCTTACCCATCTCATTGTGTTTCCCCAAAAACTAGGGTGGGGGAGAGAGGTCAGAAAATGAAAATATGACACCATTGATGGACTGGGGGTTTTTTAAATTATTGAGAGGGTACGTATTTTTAAGATAAGAATATATCCCAAATTTAAGATGTGTAAACAAACTCTTTACACACAAAATCTTTACATTGTGTTACAATGTTTCAACTTCAGCAAATATACTTTGCATGATAGATTTCATGAATTTTAAGAGATTTTCATGATGCCTGTGGAAGTAACAGGTACATAACTGTTTTTTTCAAAGTCAGTAGAGATTTTATTTTGGGTTTATATAACTGCATTGCAGCCAAATGGATTTTTCTCACTTAAAAAAATCCCCACTCATTCAAATCTGGAAAGTTTCAATTCCTGGAAATTTTGATTCCAAAATACGATTTTTGGTATGCTTTAGGAAAAAAGAGAGTTTGTAATTGAAATGAGATAAAAATAAATACCTTATAAAGTATGAGCTAGAGGCCAGATTCTGATCTTATTTTACACCCTTGCAGATACTGGAATATTTCTGTAAAGTAAGTAACATTGTTAGAGATTTATCTCATGGCACCGAGAGCAATATCATGCACATGAATGTCTGACAGTGCAGAGCTGGGATGTAGGAATTTTGGCCCATCCAAAAAACCAGGCAGTTTGATAGACCAGGAAAATAGGACCAAAATCAGGGAACTTACATTATCCCTCTTTCCTCATTTCTACATTATTCTCCTGAAAAAAAAACTCCGTGAAAAATGAGACAGTGAAAAGAGGAGAGGAAATGCACATTGCAATAAAAATGCATGAGTCTACGTAAAAAGATCAGGTACATTTTATATCAATTTAGCATGCAAATAAAATCTTGTGAAACATAAGTAGAAATTGCTTAGAGACCCAAATCTGTTCGCTTTTTTTGTTGGGTTTTTTTTTTTTTTTCTAGTGACCATGGATGCTGGGGAAGCCATGCAGAGCTGGTGATTCTGTTCTACTCCTTCACCCAGTGGTAGGTCATTTTCCTGCATTGGCAGGTAAGATTAGTTAAAGTGTCAAAGACCTAATGATCCGCTCAGTCTGATAAGTCTTCTCTGTCTGTCCTCAGAGTTAAAGGACTGTACTGAGTTACAGAAGACAGTATACAAGTGCAGCAGCCAGCAAAGTTAGAAAGGAGTAACTTCTCATCTATTTTAGTGGAACAGTTCTCTATTAATGGAGAAGAAAAAATTGTTTCATGAGGTGATATTGCTGTTACTTAGAGGACCAGAGCTATGCACTAAGAACTTTGTATGTGTTCCGTTGCCTGTCAACTTCCAAAACTACAGACTGCAGTTTCAAGAGTAATATTACTTCAGTAAAACACATAAATGTAGGAAAAATTTTGCAAATATGGCAAAAGTGAGACTTCAGTTCACTGTGACTTGTCTTGAGCACTTCCTGTGTGAGAGTTTTTGAGTAGCCATCATGTATTTGTGATAAAGACTTGGAATCCCAGAAGGTTTACAGAAAGCACTTAAGGATGTTATTCCATTATTCTTCCATTTCAAACATTTCACACTTAATTAGGTAACAGAAACAATACCTGGCTTTGGTGTTTAAATTTTAAGCTGGGTATAGTCAAAGTAAAAAAACTAATACTTTGGTGGAAAAAGAATTAGCTTGGGACTTACTTGTAATGTGCAGTAGAGCCAAGAAATAATTGCTAAATTTCTGCTTTAAAGGAAATACAAGAAATGAATATTCATTTATACAATAAATGAAAATACTTTCCTACGCACCATGAGAGAAGAACTTTAAGTAGACTGCCGAAGTGGCTATCTTATAGGTGATTTTGTATTTTCTCTCATTTATTTTTGGTAATATATTTTTAATAAAATATGCAGATCTCTCATATATAGTGTTGCAGGGGTAGAGGACAACGTCCAGGTGGCACATGGCATTGTCATTACTTTCTTCAGTACAACTATGTAAAGAAGGGCAAACAGTTTTTGTCACACAGTCTCAAGACTCAGGTACAGACAAGCTGGGACTGATTCCACACCTAAGAAGGGTTCCATATCAGTGGAAATAAGTGGCACAGAGAAGTGAGATGGCTGCTTGCAACCTAAGAACATGATGGAACCTTATCTGTCTGTATTTTGTATTTGTAAAATTGTATTTTGTATATCAAGGTAAAAGCAGGTGGTGGCAAACACCATGGGGTGTCTCTGCATCAAATTTTGTATTTGCTTAGTGGCTGTAAGTGCTACCAGAAATCTGCAATATCTAGAGAAACAGCTTAGTGCATGTTAAATTCTTGGAATTGCCCAAAACAAAGCAGTAAGTACAGTTTTCTATGGACTCAAACAATTAAGGCAATTTTAAGTAGGTTAAAAACATCTATCTGTATTTATGCAGAAACAGGATTGGGACTTTGATGTAACAACATAACCCTTTTCAGCTGTATAGGAGGCAAAGTTTGGAGCTCCGTGCTGCAGAGTGATTAGAATTCATACAGTATTGCTTAGAGAGGAAAGACATTTTATTTTGTATCTTTTACCTAATTATCAACCAAATATAACATGAGGGCACCATAAGAGAAGGAAAGGGTATGAGTCATCAGTTGCTTTAGCACTTAATTTGTTGCCACTAGGAGCATCTTTAGTTACAGCTTTATGACTCTGCATTGCTGGGGTTGATAATTTACTGTAGACAAGAGCAACAGGCTTGTGTAGAAGCTAGTGAAATTTGGATCCTAAGAAGAAAGGGGATAACTGAATGTGCACCATGTTCAGATCAGCGATTCAAATGTAAGATAGTGCTCCAGAGAGACCATAATGTTCCCTGAGCAAGTCTAACGGAAACGTACGAGTCACCCGTTTCATCAAAGCAGCGGTGCTGGAGACGGGAGGGTTCTGTAGCCACAGAGCAGAGATGCGCAAGTGAAGAAAAGCTTTGTGCTGTCCCCAGCAATGCGCTTTTTTACTCTGATGCACAAGTGGACCTGGAGTAACACTTCTCTTAGAATCATAGAATCATAGAATGGTTTGGGTTGGAAGGGACCTTAAAGATCATCTAGTTCCAACCCCCCTGCCATGGGCAGGGACACCTTGCACTAGACCAGGTTGCTCAGAGCCACATCCAGCCTGGCCTTGAACACTTCAGGGATGGGGCATCCACAGCTTCTCTGGGCAACCTGTTCCAGTGCCTCACCCCCCTCTCTGGGAAGAATTTCTTCCTGATATCTAATCTAAACTCCCCTGCTTTCAATTTATGCCCATTACCCCTTGTCCGATCACTACAGGCTCTTGTAAAAAGTCCTCTCCCAGTACCCTTGTAGGCCCCTTCAGATACTGGAAAGCTGCAATGAGGTCTCCTCGGAGCCTCCTCTTCTCCAGGCTGAGCAAGCCCAGTTCTCGCAGCCTTTCGTCATAGGAGAGGTGCTCCAGCCCTCTGATCATCTTCGTGGCCTCCTCTGGACTCGCTCCAAGGGGTCAATATCCTTCTGATATTGAGGGCTCCACAGCTGGAAGCAGCACTCCAGGTACTTCTCTTGCAGCAGCATAACTGTGTTTGTGGGAACATCAGTGCAGGCGGGCTGGCAGCCTGGGTGTTTCATGACTTTATATCGGCAAGGTTGTAAAGCACTACGTGACTCGGAGCTGAGAAATAGAAGTATCAGCAAGCTGTGGGAGGAATCCCAATTCGTCCTGACTCCATTACTGAACCTGGCAGCAGCTAAGATGCCAGCAGGGATGATGTCTTATATAACGTGACTGTGCCATTCACCACGGGGAAGCAGAGTGCCCATAGACCATGCAGCCCTGGTCAAACCGTTGCTGCTGGCCTAGGTGGGTGTGAAGCACCGGCTTCTCCCGCTGCCCGCCCGCTTTCCAGGCCGGGGTTTAAATCGGCACCGCACGGAAACAACGCCATCCCGTTCAGCCTCCTCCCTCCCTCACGGCCGGCAAAAGCAAATAGGCTGGCGGTGTTCTGCTCCAGGGAGGGTTGCTCCTGGCCCGGCTGCCCGCAGGTGACTGCGCGGCCGCCTG
>NW_010255650.1:0-7022 GCF_000690775.1 Eurypyga helias | reverse complement strand
CCTGGCTGAACCCAGCACACACAGTCACACAATATGTGCTATGATGACTTTTCCTTCGGTGCTTATGTTGTCTCTAAACCCACTTTTCACCTTGAGAGAATCAGATTAAAGGGAGTTGCCAGCTCTCGGTGCATCCCGATGGTCTGGGAGCCTGGGCTGGGGTGCTGGAAGCCATGCTGGCTGAGCAGCTCAGCCCAGCTGGGCTGCATCACCCCTCGTCCCCCCACATGCACAAAGGCAGTTGTTATGTTCCCATGCTAATATGACCCCGCCGAGATTCCAGAGAGGTATTTTTATTTATGGATCCTGCATGAACTGCACACCGCAAGTCACTTGCAAAAACTTGCATAGAGCAGATGACCTGAATACATATTAATAAGGCTCACAAGTCGCTTAGTATTAGTTTTTTCTCTCACGCTTGTGGGATGGCAAGGAACGCACTACCTCATGGAAAGCAATGTTTAGACAAAAAGCCATCTATAGCCTGTCACATTTTTAAGCTTGTTTGCCTTGGAGATAAGCCCAGGCTGCCCTGACATAGTGCTGTGCTGGAGTTGCTTCTGCTCCAAGACAGACCCGGGGGAGACGAGGAGTGAGAGCTCCATGCATGCTGGAGCTGTGAGAGGGCCATACTGGTTTGGGGGATGGCAGGCAGGGCATTGCATGGCTGGAAGCTATGTTTGGGGCTTTCAGAGCCCTGGTGCATTTCTCCCTGGGCAGAAGCAACTTGATGCCCTGCGCCTGCTGCCCCATTGCTCCCAGCAGCAATAACCCCTTACCCAGCTGGCGATCCTGGGGGCAGGCCCAAGTCTGGTATTCATGCACTCTGGTCTCACTCTGGTCTGAAAGCCTTTGCAGGTCAGGTGTGGGGACAAGGTGCTCAGAGCACTGGGCATAGGGAGAACCTGGTTCCCAGTGCCCAGGAGAAATGTGAGAGTCACCGTTGGGAGACAGAAATGTGCCCAGACTGGATCTTCGTCCGCAGTGAAGAGGATGGCAGGTAGTGAAAATGCTTTATCGTCCCAAAGTTAGGAACAATAAACTTGGGGATTGGGGTCTGATATGGATGTTAACATACTGCTTACGGTGATCAAACCCTTGGCGTCAGCAGTGGCAGCTCCCCTCTAGAGTTTTATAGAGCATTTCCTTTTATAGGGCATTTTCTTTTTCCACGGGATTTATTCAGGTTCTATAGCAGGGATTCAGGGAGATAATAACGTACATTAACCAGGGCGCTGAAAACTGCTTCGCAAACAAGATTGATCAAAGCAGCCCAGGACTGATTGCAAGCCCTCCGTAATGCAGTTTGCACAACAATTGCCAAAACAATTGACTCCTGGTAAAAATACCTTGTTAGGCAGCCTCAGGGGGGGACCCAGCTCCAGCAGCCAGCAAGCTGGTGGCTGGGGACTGCAGCGATCAGCAAGGGCCGGATCCGGCTGCCCCGCACCCCAGTATTGAGGTTTGAGCACCCAGGAGGAGCCGGCCAGATCCTGCGCCCGCACCAGTGTGGGTGCTGGGATGGCAGGTCACTGGAGATGCCCGGCTGCGTGCAGACCCGGGTGCCCACACGTGACAGCCTGTCACTCGCTGGGGAGAGCAATGCATTTTGCAGGGGGTCAGACTCCGCAAGGCAGGAGCTGAGCTGCTGGCAGTGCCTCCCTCTCACGCTTACACCTCGTTTCTGTGCAGTTGCTTTGCAGCGTGTCTCTGTGAGGCAAGCGGGACCTGCCCGCTCTTCGCTCGATGCATCAGACACAGGAGGATGATCACCGGTGACTGCAATGTCACCAGGCGAGGAAGAGTACCCGCAGCTGCCCCAGCTGTGGTTGCACTCCGGCCGCAGCAGCCAAGAGGGTGCTTTAGAGCTGCTGTTGGTTTTATTGATTATGGGCAAAAGAGAGCGACTGATGGTAGAGTCTGGAGAAGACCAAGGTGAGCAGACGTGGATAACAGAGGTTGGAGGAGAGAGGGAAGGAATTCCTGCAAAGAGAGGAGACGAAGGCGACATTTCTACAATCATCTGCTACGGACACCGTCAGTGTGCCGTGTCTGTGGCAGGGAAGAGCAAAAGAGTTCAGCTAAGTTGTAGCAAAGTGGGTTTAGGTTAAATAAGAAGAAAAATCTCCTCTAGAGGACGTTACTGTGGAGGTGCAGCATGGAAGCGGAGCTGGTGTGATGCTGCAGCCGAACCGCCAGCCGAGCTTTCGGTTCCCAGGTCTCTGTTTGTTATGGCAGGTGTGTACAAAGTTGGCCAGTTTTGATTTAAAATCACCTGGGATTGGAAAAGCATCCCATGGGGAAGCATGCGGCCATGGGGCAGGAGGAGCACAGCCTTAGATGGCAAACTGCTCCTTACCGGAAGCGGAGCTGGTGTGATGCTGCAGCCGAACCGCCAGCCGAGCTTTCGGTTCCCAGGTCTCTGTTTGTTATGGCAGGTGTGTACAAAGTTGGCCAGTTTTGATTTAAAATCACCTGGGATTGGAAAAGCATCCCATGGGGAAGCATGCGGCCATGGGGCAGGAGGAGCACAGCCTTAGATGGCAAACTGCACCTTACCGCCAGGCCCTTTTCCTGTTAATCCCTGTGAAGTGCCTTATATAGTGCACTCGGAGGAATTTATAAATAAATGCTTTTTGTCATGATTCAGGAATGCATCTCCCTCCATGGCATTTGAAATACTTTCTTCCGTCAAGGCCATGCTCCTTCACGTGCAAGGAGCAGTGCTGAGCCTGCAGTGACCGGCAGCGGCCATGGCCATGGCTGTGCTGGGCAGAAGGGGGACTCCTCCATCTCCTCTTGCTGCTGCCTGCTTTGCGGGAGGAGGCAGGACGTAACTGGGATGGAGTTATATCAGGATTACAGAAGCGGAACCATTTGGGTTCAGGGCCATGTGTTTATACCCTGTCCCTTTGCGTCTGGATTTCCAGGTCAGCTCCCTTCTGCCCTGAGCTGAAGGTACCCCTGGGCCCTAGGACAGGCAGGAGGGAGGCGAGCTGCTTCTGCACCTGCTTGTACCGGGAAAATACCAGGAGGTCGGGAGCATGGGATTCCTTGTTGGAAAGCCAGGGGCTCCCATTGTGCAGGTCGGACAGGATGAGCATCGTCCAGCAGCTGCCTCTAGCGTTAAAACCTGCTGAGCCCTGTCACCTGCCCTGGCCTGAGCTCAGGGTTAATAGTATCTTTGCACCTGAGGATTAAGCAGAAACTCGTGGCAGCAGGCACAGAGATCTGACCTGCAACAGCTCAGATCCCTCCCCACTAACGAAGCTCCTTCATTAGTAGGGGATGGTGTAGCAATACCTGGCTCCGCGGGCGGTGGTGTCCTGGCCTATGGGCCCGGCTTACCCATGGCAGCAGCACTGCTAGACTGGTTTGGTGTCTGCCAGATACTGGACCTCCTCGGAGTGGGAAAGCAGAGGGTTTTCTCCACAGCTCTGTGCCAGGAGGGAGCTGCCTCCTCCAGCGCAGCCAGGCTGGTTCCCGTGCCTGCACTGGGGCCATAGCTGGGTTCTGTGCCTGCTGCTGCCCTGATGCAAACCAGGACTCTGTGCTGGCCCAGCAAGTGGAGAGCCGAGGCTCTATGCCTCCTGGCCTGGGATGCTCATAAAAACAAGAGTCAGAGATCTGTTGCCTCAACAGAGACTCGGCAGAGCTATAAATAGCCCAGCCAAGTGTCGTGCAGTGAACCTGAGCAGAGCCAGCTGCCCTCGTGGCCAGGCGTTCCCGGGAGCCTCGCAGGGACTACCGGCTCTGCCGCTCTGCAGCACGGCTCCGGAGAGCCTGCCTGCTCTGCTTGGGCATGCCTAGACCATACTGCAGCCTACGGGGACGTGGGTCTGCCCCATCCCCACTCCCAGTGCTCCCTGTGGGCTCGTGCATCCTGGGCATGCTGCAGAGCTCTGACCTCCTGCCTCTCTCCAGCTGTGGCAGCTGCCCATCATCTGCCCAGGCATGGCCTTTCCCCCCTCCTCAGCCCCGAAATCAGCACCTCCAGCCCTCTCCAGCAGTGCGGAGCCTCTGGAAACATCACCATAAAAATATTTATTCCCGCTGCTGCTGAAATGAAAGCTCATAAAGGGCTGTAGCTAAGCCTGTTACTGCATTAGCACCAGCAACCAAAACAGGTGAAGAGGGGCCCTGGTGACCCAGAGCATGTCAGTGGGTGCAGGGCATCACTTGCATCCTGGCAGGATAAGCACTGCCTGCTCCCCATTCCTGCAGGGGGGAGCAAGAAAAGTCAACCTGCAGAAGAAAGCAAGAAAAAAAACCACACCAGGGCTCTAGTTATTTCCCAGAGCAGTGCAGAGGGGATCTCAGCAGTAATAAGGCTGAGGCCTGAGGCTGTAATTAGATGGCCGCAGCCCAGCCCTCTGCTCTGGCCACATATTTCTCTCTTGAGACTTTGATTCTCGGCTGGAGCGGCTCTTGCTGCAGCCCCGGGATATCCGCAGCTCCTCTGTGTGTGGAGCAGACGGCGGGTGACCCAAAGCTGTTCCCCAGCTGATGCACCTAGGCTTTGTGCACTGGAGCTCAGAGGGGAGGCTGATGTCTCCAATTATCTGTGAGAAGGCTGGAGGTCAGGTCCCATGCTGCCAGCGGTGGTCTTACAAATTCAGTGCTGTGCCCTGAAGCACTACTCCTCCCTTGCTTTTCTGCTGCTCTTTGGCTTCTGCTACCTTAAGGCTGAAGCTCAGGTCTGGACCCATTTGGGAATAGTAAATATTTTATTTGCTGTTGGGAGTTTTGACCAGTATCTCAGAGTGCAAAGGTCAAACCAGGAAATACCCACTTCATTAGCTGAAAGGATCGGCCCATTCCTGGGCTGGCTGCTCACAAGGCAAAAGCGCAGCCGTGGAGTGAACTCCAGCCTGTCCCTTGAGTCCTGTTACCAGCCGTAGGCTTGTCTTCCTTGAGCGATCAAATTAGAGAGATTTTAGTACCCAGACTGGTCTCCCTGGTTTTCAAGGCCACGCATGCAATTAAAACTGGTCTCGTTAAGAGCTGAGCCCGGGCAGCGCTGTCTCCGTCTCGCTGCTGTTCACACTAGGCAGCACTGTGCCAGCACCGCAACATGGGAATGGAGGCGGCACGGGAACGAGGACTTTGTTTTGCTGGGTTTTTCTTCAGGTTGCTTCTGCAAAGGGCTTCTTGGCACTTCTGTTCAAGTGAAATGGAGCAACCAAAATGGGAGCTGGCTGGTGGCCAGCCTGGCAGATGGGCCCGCGGGGGCAGCCCTGGAGCACGTTCATCCAGGGCAGGTGCCCCATGCAGGAAGGCCAAGTGGCTGAAGTGCTGGTGTCACACCTATGTGCCAGGATCCCTCTGCTCCCTCGCTGCTGGCCCTAGCACAGGACCCCCTGAGACCACCCAGGAGGGCGTGTGAGCAGTAGATGGGTTACAAGTGTGTCTCCTTTGCTGTTTCCCACCCTGAGGTCTGCACACAATGGGCAGGACAGGGTTTGACTGCCAGTCCCTCCACAGGGACCCCACTGCAGGGCTTAGTGGGTTCCCTGCCAAGACACCACAGCACTGGATCAGCCCTTCAGCTTGCTACGACAGTGCTGGTACCTGCCGAGTTACTAACGCCCTGGACTTTGGGGTGAACAGAGAGGTTTTATTACCTTGGCTTTTACATATATGTGAAACATATGTTCTCATAGTGAAGCTGCTCAAACAGCCGTGGGTCATCCTGAATACTGGTCTGGTGCAAGGCCACTTTTTGGCGGTACAGTACACGGGATGGGGATTTTATCACCTTTCCTACACGAAGCAAGGCTGGACCTGGCAGGAAAGGGGTCTGGCAGGTCTTTCTGAGACACCCTCTGGAAAAAGCAGCTCCTTCAGGACATGGGGCTGGTGGTGTAGTCAAAGATGCTCCCACCTTTGCTGGGCATTCCCCAAGCTATGCTGCCGGTATAAGAGCAGGAAAACCCTAAGAAATGAGCCTTCTTGAGGTTTTGAGGAGGGGGAAATCTGGCTGGCTTTGCAGGGCAAGCAGAGATGCCGAGTCCTGTGGGGGAAACTGAGCACCTGCCTGCAGTGGCCTGAAAACCTGGACATCTGGGGACTGTGGAGGAGGAGGTTACATCGAGCTCCAGGAGACCTGGATCTGTTCCTAATGGGGCCGCTAATGGCCTCAAGGACCTTTCACAGGTCAGTCTGTCCTGCTACAGAGTGATTTGCCTATTTGCCTCAGCTGTAAATATGAGAAGCTGCAGCAGTGCCAGCCAGCTTGGGAGGGTATCACAAGGCTAAGGTGATCAATGACCATCACACACTCAAGATCTCAGGTTGAAGACACCATCGAGGTGCAAAGCTACAGCTAATCACCACCAACAGGACTGGTTTTTTTACTCTTAGGTTGCGCCATTTTTCCAAGAACACTTAGCACATGGAGGTCTCTAGCCTGCAAGCAGAGGAGTCCCACGAGGCACCAGGAATCCACTGGCAGGGAGCCACATGCCAAGACCTGGTTTGATGTGTAGCCTTTCGGGTGGCTGGGGTGCTCGGGGCCCAGCCACAGCACAGCAAACCCTGCCACAAAGGTGCCCTGGGATCTCCCAGGGTTGGGAATATAATCCTAAAGCCACGCAGCCCACTCGCGCCAACAGGCTGGCCTGGCTCTGGGCCTGTCACCAGAGATACATCCCTGTCACGCCTGGTGTGAGGGCAGAGCCAGGCCCGTGGGGGTCCGGGACACCACAGCAGCAGGGCCCCCTCAAGGGATCAGGCCCTTCCAAGGCAGCTACCCCAAGGGGGTAAGGTGTCCCCAGCGCAAAGGGTCCTTCCCATAAGTTCAAGGGCCACCCCCAAGGGATGGGGGTCCCCGAGGCAGAGGGGACCCCCGCAGAGCAATCATGGATGGCCCCCTAAGGCAGCAGAGACCTGTCCAAGGGAATCAGACCACCCAGGGGATCAGGTTTCCCCACAGGGCATCAGGGTCCCCAGGGCCACAGGGCCTCCCCAAGTGATCGCCCCCCGCGACTAGGCCCGGCCCCTGAGCAGACCGGGGTAGCCCC
>NW_010255649.1:10177-17437 GCF_000690775.1 Eurypyga helias | reverse complement strand
CTGCTCCGCAAACCGGCCCGTTGGAGGCGCGAAAACATCTCCTGGCGCTGGAGCTCCCCGGGACGAGGAGGACAAGTTTTCGGTGTAAACGCCACTCCTTAGTAGGTGCCGTGTTTTCCTCCGCCGATGACTGCCGTTTAAATCCTAGATGAAGATGACATGCACAAGTGTGGTCGCTGCCAGTCGGAGTTCACCTCCTTGGAAGAATTTGTGCAACACAAATTACAAAAGGTCTGCCAGCGAGCTCCAGAAGCGCTTGCCGCCGCATCAGCAGGCCTCGTCAAACAAGAAGTGCAAAAGGTGACAGCAGGCTTCTCCTCAAGCCGTGCCTCAAAATAATTAGGATGCAACGGTCTGTTGGGTTGGAGGGGAAAGAACGGAGTACGGTGTTTCTGACGGCGGTAAAACCTCTGCTGAAATGTTGTCTGTTACAGCAGGTCGTTCCTTCTGTGGAGGAGTCGATCACTGTTGCCCATATAGTTGTTGAAGCATCTTCAATAGCAGAGGAAATCGGCAACGCCTCAGCGATAGTAGGTGAGCTTTGAGACGCTTGCCGGGGCACCCCGATGGGTTAGGAACTTCCTTCTCATCCAGCGTCCTCTTCTGCCGGACCTGTGTTGTCGCTGGGTAAACGGCACCACCGTGTCGCTGAGCACGCGGCCTGGGGACGGAGCATTACCGAGAGGCATCCCCAGGCCAGCTTTGCAGTTCTTTCCGCATTAACACAAATTAGATTTAAAACCCCATTCCGGAAATGTCCGTTTTTGTATCTGTGCCGCGATAATGAGAACTTTGCAAAGATCCTTTTTCCAGGCTGAAAGTAACTGTTTCTCCTTCCTCCTGCACAGAATGCTGTGAATTGCTCCAGTCTAGTCGTGTCTTCCCTGAAGAACATAACTCTCTTTGTCTCCTTTTCCCAGGTAGTGGGCACATCAAAGAGGTCATTGTTGCAGGAGACGACGTTTTTGAGAACCCAAACGGTCACGTTGATGGGGAAGTCGCTGAAGAGCAAGGCCACCCTGATGATCAGGAGCAGGATATTTCCTCAGAACTCATCAAGGTTAAGCTGCTGGTTAACAAAGAAGGGCGATACGTATGCGAATTATGCCAGAAGACGTTCAAAACAGTAAATATCACTTCTCCTGTGTTGGGGTTAGTGGGATGTTTAGGCTTGCTGTTAGCCGGGACATCTCAAGGCTTGGTAACCGCGTGCTGCTCTGCCGCATGCTACGCTTTGGAAAGGAAAGTCCCACTTTCAGAAGGAAAATCCATTTGGAACATCTTTTAAAATGAAATTCTTTCTGTAGGCCAGCATCCTCAAAGCTCACATGATCACTCACAGCAGCAGAAAGGACTATGAATGTAAACTCTGTGGGAATTCCTTCCGGACAAAAGGCTCTCTGATTCGGCACCATCGGCGTCACACTGGTAAGACCGTTCTCCCGCTCGTTGCTGGCCTGCGCAGCGTGCGGTTACCCAGCTTACCTTCCAGAGGAATTTATTGCCCCTTTCCGTCTGCTGAGCGGGATGGTTGAGTTTCCTGATGTTTGGGGCACTGGGAGGCAATGCAAAGCCCTGGGATAAGCACGGTCTGCTCGCTGTACCAAGCTACAAGCGTTCTCGCAGTCTGTTGCACGGAGCTAATACTGGCCGTGGTTAGTTCAACACTGTTGTTTTGATCCTCATCGTTTCCAGATGAAAGACCTTACAAATGCAAGAAATGTGGGAAAAGCTTCCGGGAATCGGGAGCTTTGACTCGGCACCTGAAATCTCTGACACCCTGCACCGAAAAAATTCGGTTCAACATGAACAAAGAAATCGTAGTCCATAATGAGGATTTGCCAGCAGGTCAGTGATGCCACCAGTCCCTGCTTTGCATCCAGTAAAACCAGGCATGCTCCCACCACCCGAATCAGAAATCCTTTCTCAGTTATGAGAAAACCTATTTCTGTGGTATTCAGCTCATGTTTTTATACAGGAAAAAGCAACCAGTGCACGTAGCAGGCACTGACTGCAGAGTGAGAAGCTGGTACTAAGACAGCTTTAAGAGGCACCTAAGACAGGTTATGTGTAGGGGTGGTGGTACACCAAGTGATTCCTTCTGCTGCTTCTCTTGAAGGATCCTGCAGCTCAAACACAGACACCGTTTCATCGATAGCGAGTGAATCCATCGACACTTCACCCGTCATTCACCTTGTGACTGATGCAAAAGGCAACGTTCTTCACGAAGTCCACGTCCAAATGCAGGAACTTCCTGTTGTAGATGCGAAATCCCTGGACCAAGACGTGAGTGTCGCTTCTCTTCCATACCCTTCATCTGTTTTGTGCAAAGAAGTGGTTTGAAGTATTTCACATCATGAACAAAATATGCTGAGGTGCTGAGGCTAAATCTGGATGGTGGAAGTTGGTTAATTAGCTGCTTCTTCATCTGGAAAGATAGAAGGGAACTCTGCTCTGACCTCGTCTGGCCGTCTGCTGCTGCTGAGCGTAGCAGCGTGTGTGGGGTGTACTGGGAAATGTGTGAGTTGGGGGGTTCAGCCTGGAGAAGGGAAGGCTCTGGGGAGACCTTAGAGCCCCTTCCAGTGCCTGGGGGCCTACAAGAAAGCTGGGGGGGACTCTTTATGAGGGCAGGGAGTGACAAGACAAGGGGTAACACGTTTAAATGGAAAGAGGGAGATTGAGATTGGACATCAGGAAGGAATTCTTCCCGCAGAGGGTGGGGAGGCACTGGGACAGGTTGCCCAGAGAAGCTGTGGATGCCCCATCCCTGGGAGTGTCCAAGGCCAGGCTGGATGAGGCTTGGAGCAACCTGGTCTGGGGGAAGGTGTCCCTGCCCAAGGCAAGGGGGGGGACTGGGGGGGCTTTGAGGTCCCTCCCAACCCAAAGCAGCCTGTGAGTCTGTGATCCCTTGGACTATATGTTGTCAGAGTACATTCACCTCCTCTTCCTCCCCAGCCCCAGATCATTCCCTTGCTGGTCTTTCAACTCCCTACCACAGCATTAGACACCCCAGAAGGAAGGGTAGCAGTGTCACAGCAGTGTTGCTGTAAAAAACGGGCTGGCTGTGCATGTGCTGTACCGATGACCGGGCTGTTTATTCCTTCAGCAGTCGCACCCCGAGGAGCTGCCATGTGAGGGGGAAGTGAACAGTGAGAATCTGCTGAGGCAGGCCATGAGGAATTCGGGAATTGTGATAGAGAGAGTCGCTATGGAGGAGATGCAAAAGCCAGATGAACCTGCTGTAGCTGCTGCAGAAGAACTAGAAAATGAAGTGGTGGAAGCAGAAGAGGAGCCGTGCGGGGAACAGTGTGTTGAAGTAGAACAAGCAGAGTCTGTAAGTTTGTGTTCCATAAATAGATGAATTTTTTAACCTTCTGTGCCTGCGCTTGGTTGTGGACAGCACAGTTGGCCTCACCACCCCGCACATTTTCCTCCCTGTGCCTGGGTCTGTGCTAGGTTTTTCACATGCTTTAGGCATTGGTAGGGTGCGTGCGCTCCCCTTCTCACCTGTTAACAAGATAAACCTCGTGCCAGAACTGGACTAGTTCATTGAGAATTTGGTGAGCAACATGTAACTGTACACGCTAGTGCAAAAATATTTATGCTGTACCGTTTTCTTTCCAACAGACAGATGCAGAAAGAACAAATGGGCACAAAAGTTACGTCTGCCCTCACTGTAACGAAGCCTTCAGTGAAGCTGCTTCCCTCGAAACACACATCAAAGGTCATTTAGGTAAAGTTCTCTGTGCATGCTGTTGTCCAAAGGGCAGTTACTGTGATGTTAGCATGGTACAGCTTGCTTTGTCTCAGAGTCCTTCCCTTTACATGGCCACTAGGCCAGCAGAATCACTCCATGCTGAACACACAAACATGAAAAGGTTGACTTTGGTTGAGCTTTAGAACAGAGGGTACAAGAAATACTTTTCAGGGCCTGCACTGCATCCTTCAAAGTAGTTTTGTGATGAGGCCAGTGGAAGGGTGAGCGAGGCAGAACAGGCTGGAACTGCTGCTTGAAAGGCACCAAAAGCCACAAGGGCAACATTTGAGCAGAATTCACTAAAGAATGAGACAAAGCCCGTACATGCCCATGAAAATACCATTTCCCTCCTCCTCCAGGTTACCTTTTCTGTAAGAATTTTGTTACAGCCTGTACTAGATACTTTCTGGAAGGGGCAGCAGTGCAGAGGAGGGCAGTGCAGTTAGCAGGGTGAGGGGTTTATTCCCGCCCTGGCAGTGCCAGGTCTGTGTCACCTCTGCAGCCGCCCGTGAGCCGTGACCCTTACAGACAGCAGCTCTAGCCACTGGCTCAGGATGAGCTTTGCTTGATGTAAGACGGTAAGGGAGTAACAGCACCGTTTTCATTTCCCCGGTAGTGAAGATGGGATTTGGTGCCTCGTTTTCCCTCCATGCAGCAGCAGGGAACGCGGGTTTCTCTCACGCTGTACGTCGGGGCCGTGACGTCTGTGGAATTTTCCTCCCGTACCAACTCTCTGTTCTCTCCAGATTACAAGCCTTTCAAATGCGAGGAGTGTGGCAAGGAGTTCACGAAGGGCTACCTGCTAAAAAAGCACCAAGAAGTGCACGTGAACGAGCGGCGTTTCCGCTGCGGGGAGTGTGGCAAGCTGTACAAGACCATCGCGCACGTGAAGGGGCATCGCAGGGTGCATTCTGACGAGCGGCCGTACTCCTGCCCCAAGTGCGGCAAGCGCTACAAGACAAAGGTGCACTTCCCTTCGCATTTCCCTTTCCAGAGCCAGGGTTTGGGAGAAGTGGGGAGCCTTGGCTCCTGACGGGACAAATGCTGGTTCGCCTACCTCTTGCATGGTGTGAAGCTCCAGAAGGAGCTTCTGGTTCAGTGGGGAAAAGAGGGACAGTCCTAGAACTTTCACATTTGTGAAGAATCTGGTCCTTTGTGGGTGGAAGAAATGACGCAACAGTAAACCCCCAAATCTTTGTCATGTCTTACATGAGAAGAAGTCCTCCAAGATGTTTGTTTTTACCCTGGAAGCTAAAATACTGCTTGCTTGAGTTTGTCATGCCCTTTAGCTGCCCTTCTCTTGCTTCTCTGTGCACAGAACGCCCAGCAAGTTCATTTCCGTACGCACTTGGAGGACAAACCCTTCGTCTGTCAGTACTGCAGCCGGGGCTTTCGGGAGAAGGGCTCGCTGGTCCGCCACATCCGGCATCACACGGGGGAAAAGCCTTTTAAGTGTTTCAAGTGCGGGCGAGGGTTTGCAGAGCATGGCACTCTCAACAGGCACTTAAAAACCAAAGGTGAGCGGCAGAGCGGGGCTGGGAGGCGTGGGGGATTTGGTTTGGCCGAGCTGCTTATTGGCTGAATGGTTACAGTTTTTCAGAGTGGATCTAATTACCTTTGTCCAAAGCCATTTGTTTATCTGCATCTCCTCTCCATCAGGAGATGCGTTATAGTATTTTCCTCTATATCACTGATTATTTCTACTGTGATCTTCCTGGCCAAAAGTGATGCTGAACAAACAGCCATAAACCAGTTGTAATAGAAAACCCAGATCATCTGAATGAAGAGAAAGCTAACCAGAACAGTACGTGCATTAAGAATTGAACCGCAGGGGCTGTGGGAGCTCCACTCCAAGTTCTGCTTGGTCTCTGCAGTGTCACCTTTGCCCTAAGTGGGGAAGACGGATCCCACCCTGTGCAGGAGTCTGCCCCAAATTGTGAAGCAGTTCTGTTCCAAGGCAACACGGAGAGGGAGAAAGTTACTTTTTGCAGGGTAACGCCAGAGAGTGCCTGACACTTTCCAGAGCCCAGATGGCTCCCAGCCTCATCCAGCCTGGCCTTGGACACTTCCAGGGACGAGGCATCCACAGCTTCTCTGGGCAACCTGTCCCAGTGCCTCCCCACCCTCTCCAGGAAGAATCCCTTCCTGATGTCCAATACTCCTGTATTTGAGATGGTTATGAAAAATTGTGCTTTTCTGGTGTTTTTGGAATACCATTCAGGTGGCTGCCTCCTTGCTCTGAAAGAGGTGGAGGAAGTGGTGGTGTCGGAGGAGAGTCAGTCAGCTGACAACCTAGCTGCGACAGTCATCTCTGAAGATCCTCACACCGTCTTGGTGGAGTTTTCCTCAGTGGTGGCGGACACTCAGGAATACATCATTGAGGTAGGAAGTGGGGTGAACAGCCCCCTCGCTCTGACCTGGCACGGCCTGTCGTCAGTAAAACCCGCAGCTGCGCGTGTTCCTTATCTAGGCTTTTTGGGAGGAGGGAAAATGGGATCTACCCGGTGCCACCCCTGCCCTGCACGGCCCTAGGAATAAAGTAGGATTAATCGTGTCCAGAGGAGCGCACCGCAGCCTGCTTCAGCATCCTTCTGAAGTCCTGCCTGTAACCTAGGCAGGAAAAGGAGGCCGCAGGGAAGACTGACAGTTCACCAGCAGGCTGAGAAGTCCTGCCCATACCCGATTTCATGTCCTCACAAAGTGGCTTCAGCTTTCCCTCGCCTTCTACCTACCCTCTTCGCCCATTTCTATTTCCCTTATTTTGTCTGAAATAATCTGTTGGTTTTAGCTGGCTGTGGCTGCCCACAGCAATGAGTTAACGCATTTTGCTTTCTGCCCCTTCATGACAAAGGGCCGGTACCCGTCCCTGCAGAGTAGCAGGATTCACATATCGAGGCCCTCTCGTGCTGCCGTAGCCACCACTGCAGCCGCTGCCAACAGGAGGCAAATGTGCCGGTTGGCCGAGTCCTGCCGAGGGAGGGTGTTCTCTTTCAGTTCTTTGTGAGCGCTCTGCAGTACCTCTCAGTAGCGAGACGGGGGGGAATTTCAAGGAGTTGTCTTTTAGAGGAGCTACTGCATCGTGGGGAACAGGAAGACTTTTGTAAAATACGGCTTTGATCTTGGTAATAAAAGATTTTTTTGGTAATCATCTAAAAAGGGAATCATCATATTTTGTCTTTCAAGACTGCTACTGAAGACATGGAGACCAGTGAAGCTACTGAAATAATAGAGGGAACAAGACATGAGGTAAAGCAGCCGCGTAAACTATTATTTTGGGGACTTGCCAGAAATTTATTACCTTTAGCATCTAAAAGTCATGCTAAATAAACCCAAGTTCAAATCATTAATTTGCATACCTCTGTAGTTTGGCAGACCTGTCTGTATAAACCCATCCTGCTGGGTTTGACCGAGCCGTGCACACCCCGACCCCCACGGCGATGGTCGCTAGCGGCCTGCGCAGCTTCACACCTGACAGCAGAGCTGCCGGCTCCGTTGTATGGGAA
>NW_010255649.1:0-10132 GCF_000690775.1 Eurypyga helias | reverse complement strand
TGAAGGCTGGAAATAACGGTTCCCGCAGTCAGAGCGCTGTGTTGTAGGAGTCTGCTGCTCTCGGGGCCATGAGAACTTGAGAGGACGTTGGAATTAATGCTGCTTGCTGAGCTGCCCGGCTGGTGGCGATGGTAACTGTCCTGTACGCAGAGCAATAACGTGGCCGCTTTCCTCTCCATGTAGGTAGACAGCCACATTATGAAGGTTGTGCAACAAATAGTGAATCAAGCAAACTCCGGTCACCAGATCATTGTGCAGAACGTCACCGTGGCAGAGAACTCCGAAGTAGCCACCGACGCTGCGGACACTATCACCATCGCGACGCCCGAGAGCCTGACGGAGCAGGTCGCTATGACGCTGGCTTCCGCCATCGGAGAAGGAGCAGTGCTGACTACGGAGGGGAGCATCGAGACGGAAGAAGCAACGGTGACGATGGTGGCATCCGAGGACATTGAAATAATGGAACATGCGGGAGAGTTTGTGATCGCCTCCCAGGAGGGGGAGGTGGAAGTTCAGACTGTGATTGTGTAACGAACAGCATGGGCCCAGTGGCTGACGTTAATGCAAAACTTACTGTTTTTCCCCAGTTTGGGGAATTTGATCAGCCCTAGGTTTGCCAGTGTAGCTGTTCAGAGAGCAAGGGAGAGATGCTGCTGTGAGCAAGTGGCTCAGCAGGATGGTTTCTGTTTAAAGTGGGGAGAACAGATAAAACCTCTGCATGGTTATACTGGGGAAGTGATCAACAGGCCGTGTTTGACAGCCTCAGTATTCTATGCAGCTGCCTCAAATAAAGATCAGTCCTCTGCAAAGCAATTGCCTCTGGCCCCAGGACAGCAGAGTTCTGGTGTTTAGGTTTAAAAGGAATCAGAAAGTGAAGCAAGGACGTAGGGTCTCACGGGAGATGACTTAATCATATGCATTTAAAACCAAACCTAAGGAGTTCTGGTGTCCACTCGCCACCACTCAAACTTTCATGCCTTTAAGCTCACTACCTTAGTCCTCCTGAGGCATGGTACTGCAGTATTTTTCTTTTCTTTTATACCCTGGACAAGTAGCCTTATGTACTGGTCTACGAGAGAACGCGCCGTTGTACCCTTGCAATGCCAGCCAGGCCGCTCCCAGAGCTGGCCTGTTGGTGTGGAAAGCCATACTGTATATGGGGTTTGTTTTGTTTTTAAAAAACATATATGGATTTTTAATTGCATATTGTACAGATTCGGCATGTAAATAAACACATTTCTAAAAATAAAATTATTTAAAGTTCTTACTATATGGAACTTTGCAATTTCTGCTTGATTATCATGCAAACAGAAGGAGAAAAGGGCCACTTATGTCGTGCTTAGGAAACCTTCACCCTTGGGCAAGTCAGACATGCTCTTTCTCCCAAAACAAACGCCTCCGAGCAGCCAGCACACCTACGCCTTGGAGATCTTCCAAGTGATCCCGGCTAGAGGGATCACAGAGCTCTACGTTTACTTTTGTCTCCCGCTGTTAAGGCGGAGGGGTTTTCTGAGGGACACCAAGGGAAGCACTGGTCAGTGCTCACCTGGGAAATCCCTGTACGGATGGGGAAGACTGTGTTTGAAGTGGCCTGTTCAGTGGCTGCACGTGGGCAGCCTGAGAAACAGCCTCAACACCATCCCCAAGCGCCCAACCCACGAAGAGCTGCCCGAGACCTTGCTGTGATCGGATGTATCGACGCGATAAAGATCAGAAAGGCTGGAAGGATTACATGTGGAACCTGCCAGGACCTCTATGTCCAGAGCTCGATACCAAATTTCTGATGCCCTTTCCAGGATGCTGAAATTTTGTCCCCAGGTCCACGGTTTTCATGGCTCTAAGGCTGAAACAGCACCTTATTCTCCACAAACTGAAAACAGGTATCACGAAAGAGAACAGCAGGTAGGGAGAAGTAGCACTTGTAGTTTCCTTTCTGAAATCAAGGTGCTCCACACTACTACAAATTTGCAGTAGAAGAGGGTTTATGCAGGTTCTAGTGAGATTCTGTTAGTAATGGTGGCCTTTTCCAGCTAAATACATGCAACCTATTCAACACACTGTTAACAGTAAAGAGTTACACTTGCCAAACGGGTACTCACAAAAAGGTGAAGCTCCACTGCAGCTTTGATGGCTCCTCCCTTGCAAGCACACCCAGAGAAAAGGACTCTTCAGCGAGATGGACCCACCTCACCTTTCCATGCCAGGAAATTCACTCCTGGTCCCTCTGACGAGGAAACAAGAGGACTAAGCTCAACCTCGGAGATCTCACCAAGTGCAGTACCTTAAACAGTGCTCTGCTAATCAGAACACTGCTGACGATAGTAACTCCCAGCTGAACGCAGTTACCACTTCCCTGCAGGGGTAAAAACCCGGGAATAGTTGACAAGCGCGTGCATTCAGATGTTGGCCGCTTTCACATGTGTGATGTCGCTGTATTCCCATGAAGTATCCTGCAGGAAGACCTACTTAAGATGTACCAAAGTGACTCAGGAACTCGGTTTGCCAATCAGACAGCAGTGTAATGCAGCATACGAACAGTCATCCCAAAAACCCCCAGTTCCCTGTGTACGTGTTCTCCAGCTGAGGGCAGCCCTACTACTGCTGGCTGCTGCACTGCGACTCCGAGAAGACAAACGGGCCACGGCCGGTACGAGCGGTGTTACAGACCACTGGGATAACTCCAGATTTCTGCAGACTGCTTTGTGAAAACGTCCTTCCCAAACACTTCATTTAAATCCAGTCACCTTTCCACACAAGTTGTTTGGGGCATCAAAGCCCCAAACAGTCTTGTGCAACATTTAAAAATGTAACATCTTCATGTTTTCTTCTTTCTTTCCAACACCGTAGGAGGCTTAAAGATTTCCTTGAAATTCATCCAGATTCCTTTAGAATAAATGTTTTTGTAGCCAACTCGACTGCCGTGAGGCTGCAATGTTTGATGGCGGGAACACCCGTGTCTCCTGGATTTCGACCACTCGTTGGAAGTCTGGTTGGTGAAGGCCAAATACAGGCTGAAGCAGGAGTAGGCACCCAGCACGAGCGTGAGAAGCACAACAAACCCCAGCATGAAGACGATCCTCGGGAAAGTCAAGAAAAGGTGCTGCAAAGAAAGAAAATAGTAACTGAGAGAAAGAGTTGGAGTGTTAACACCCATCTACCCCTGAATGTTTGTATTTCATACTGGAGTGTTGCTTGTTTGGCTTTTTTGTAATTTATTTTAATTATAAAAATGATTAATGCAGATCAACTGAAAACAAACTGCCAAATGAAGAGGCTACAATCTGGTACACCTTCAGGTTTTGCTGACATGATACAGCTTGAGCAGCTCTTTTCTGAGTTAAGTTCCAATACCGGAATTTAACCTCTCAAACACACCACCATTCCCTGACCAAGATCCCTTGATAAGAGTCCAAGGCTGAACCATCTGCTGTCTAGGATGTGGAAAAGATAACGCATTTACTGCTTATCGCCTCACTGCCACAGTGCAGAAAGGGATGAGGGGACTGGAATGCAAATGACTCAAGTGCTGGAGAGACTCAAAGTCACCCTTCGCTTGCATGTGACAGATAATATTCAGGTAGCTAAATTCCAGGGTAGTAGGGTCCTGCTTTATCATCTCCATGAAGATACCTCAAGGATTGTCAACTGTTTCCTAAATGTTGCTACCGTAGATGGTCACTGGAATGTAAAGTCATTATGAGCCAGATCTGCTGAGTGAAAGCAGCCTGGAGACAGAAATCCAAAGAATCACAGAACAGTTTGGGTGGGGAGGGACCTTAAAGCCCACTCAGTCCCACCCCCTGCCATGGGCAGGGACACCTTCCACCAGACCAGGTTGCTCCAAGCCTCATCCAGCCTGGCCTTGGACACTTCCAGGGATGGGCCATCCGCAGCTTCTCTGGGCAACCTGTCCCAGGGCCTCCCCACCCTCTGCGGGAAGAATTCCTTCCCGATGTCCCATCTCAATCTCCCTCTTTCTGTTTAAACCCATTACCCCTTGTCCTGTCACTCCCTGCCCTTGGAAAAACCCACCCCCAGCTTTCTTGTAGCCCCCCCAGGCACTGGAAGGGGCTCTAAGGTCTCCCTGGAGCATTCCCTTCTCCAGGCTGAAAAGCCCAGTGGGAGAGCGGAACGAGGTGCTGTGAGAAAAACCCCGTATTTTTGCAGTATTCTGCAATGGCAGTTTTCTAAACTTAATTAGCTGCATAACGTTGGTAAAACCCCTGCAGTCTGTCCACACCCTGCCTGTGAGATCTGGTCGACTTACAAGATTCCCGCAAGCCAAGACCGAGAGAACCCTTTCCATAAGCTGGTAATCCAGACGGCATACACCTACCTGAATGAGAAAGAGCATCTCGACAGGGCGCTCTTGTCCTCGGTCGTCAACGTAACTCCCCTGCATCATGTTTGACAGCAGCACCACCCGGACGAGGAACGCCGCCGTGATGACCGCAACAGCTGCAGCCATGGCAGTCAGCGTGAAGAGGTAAAGAAAGAAGTACTTTGCATTGAAGGCCCCGATGCAGTTGTTGAGCCAGACACAGTGGTGATCGAAACGATGTACGCAGACGCTGCAGAAACCTGGTGAGGAAGGAGTGAGAAGACAGTTATGCAAGTAAACAATGGGATTTTTACACAGCTCAGGATGGGTTTGCATCTGAGAAAATCAGAGAATTACGGTCATGTTTTAGCTGACAGCTTTTTAAGCCAATACATTAATTTCAATTGCACTATCATGAAAACCCCAACACTGAAAACAAAGACATACAGCTCATTTCCTCTTCATTCACCACGACTGAAGCTCAGACTTAGGTACCTCCGACAGTCCTGCCTAGCAGAGCGTACAAACGGGAGAGACTGTAGCTCCCAGCTTTATTTTGGATGAGAACAGCAAATTGTGTAAGAGCAACACAAAATCCTGAACTCATATCTCGGCAGGTGGTAATTTTTCACTGAACTCCTAAGGTGCTCAGAAGCTTGCCTGTCCCTGACCCAGAACGAACCTCTCGGAACCGGTAACTTTTGCAAGAAGAAAAAGCAGCAACACAGGTCTATGGATGGGCAAGGGGCAGCGGTGATCTGGGACCGCAGTAAAACAACCAAAACCCCATGGGCATCAGGTTGGATAACAAAAGATGTAGTGGGAACTGCAGTTACTGATGGAGAATTAACTTGGGAGAGCACTGCTGTCATGCTTATCAAGGAAGTGAAGGTTCTTACTGCAGTGTTTTGATCTGGCTGGCTTCTCCATGCCGCACACAGGACACACGGTGCCCTTCTGAAATAACACACCGTCATACGGATAAATCTTAACCAACGATGCGTGATTCGATCTTGTTATTATACCTGCAAAAGAAACAAGAAAAACAGCAAAAGTAACGGTGCCTGCAACATTTTTTAGTCCCGTTTTCCAACAGCTACAGCTCCATCAGCATGAACGTACCAGGATTGGCACGGGAGCAGAGAATGAAGCAGCCCACGTTCCCAGCCAGCAGCAGGTAGGGCAGGAGCAGGAGGAGGAGGTGGAACTGCAGCTCCCAGCAGTAAACAAACACTTCCCATGTGTACTCCCCATACACTGCAGCCTGCAGGGCTATGTGCAGGACAACAAACAAACGGCTCCTGTAACAGAAAGGGGACAGTCTATTTAATACTCAGCATCCTGATTAACAGGTCAAGTACACTCAGAGGTGAGCAGCACTTTCCAAATGCAAGGAGACACCTCTTTTAGGTTTTCAGGCCAGCATGGATTGCATATTAATAGTGTTTTCTCCTTCCAATGGCTTCTCCTTCTCTTCTTTCCACATACACTCCTTAAATATGCCAGCTAAATTCACTTCCATTATTGGCATGCCCTTTGGATTGTTTTTGTAACAGTGAAGTACAAAGCACCCTCAGCCCTGACAAAATATGCCACAGCACAGACACATGCTGCCAGAAGGCGTTGCTGTGTGCTGCTCTGAAAGCAAAGAAAACCCCAGTGAAAGGTAATGTTAAACCTCCAGTGATAATCTGAGCAGCTGTTGGGAAATCAGCGTGGCAGGAGGCGAGCACTAGACCCAGCCTGTCCGCAGCGCAGAGCTTCTGCGGGGCACGTGGCACAAGTGCCTGGCACGCAGGTTGGTTCGGATGCATCATACCGAGCAGCAACCCTCAGCAGCCTGGCACATAGGTGCTCAGAGGACCGAGCAAAGCTCTCTTACCGCAATTCTCTGCATTGTACACCGGTCTGCTGGACTTCTACTACAAGTTTGAACTAACTAGTGATGTGTATTTTACTACAGCGGGACATCTGTTGCAGACAAGCTCTCCTCTACTGCTCTCTCCTCTGCCACTTCCGTGTGCAATCCCACAGGATCCTGCAGTCTCCTCTCAACTGCAGGGCTACAAGAAGACACCCTCAAGCCCTGTGTCTCGCTGGGCTTCTGAAAACCCTCTTGCCTGAACGAAGTGACAGTCGAAGGGTGTGCGTGGAGGATCAAAGTGCCTCCAGCAACGGCAGTGACCAGGCTCGTCGGGTAATTGCTCTGCTGCTGACGGCACATCTGACAGCGTAACCACTCTCCCTTGGGCCGTGTTACCAGCACAGGATCTGCACAGCAGGCAACAAATCCACTGCAGCACATGCTCAACAGCTGCAGATGTTACGCCCCTGAAGCGTCTGTCATACTGGAGTTGCTGCCCCCAGAGGAAAGGGATCTGAATCATTCCCGAAGCAAATCCTAAAGCACCAAAGTTTACAGGATGCTACAAAATTCACCTTAACGCAGCAGGCGGCACACTAGCAGCTGTGCAGCTTCCCCTTGAGCCACCTGGACATCCAGGCTAAGACTCATGGGATTGGAGGGAGAGGAGGGGGATCACTAGTTCTGTCTAAACCCAGTCTGCAGCTGCCAGAGAGTCTGTTGTCATTCTCACACAGCTGTGGCCTCCCACCAGTGTGACCAACATCTGTTACACTGGGAGCTACTGAGCCACATTATCTTTGTCTGTCAATATGTTAAATGTTCCAGGGTAGCATCGTCTCTACAGCAAGCAAGGACCAGAACGACAACAGCGTGGCAATCCTTGGAGGGAATCTGTAATCCCTGACAAGCACCCCTAATGAACAGAGAAGATCTAAGGGTAAAACTGATGGTGAAAGGTCAAAAGCATAAATAAAAAATAGTGTAATACCTGGTGTGGAAGAGCCTGTGAAGCACCCTCTGGGTCGCTCTCTGGAGCTGTGTGGGGATTACAAGTGACAGTACCTGAAGCAGATGAAAACACTGTGTTAGTTGAACTGCACACCGCTTCTGCCTTGGGAAACGTGCAAACAAACCCACTTCACCCAACCCCTCAGTTACACATCACTGTAGCCACACCACTGGGCAGGAAGCGCATTTTCAGGGGCATCTGAGCTCCCAAGAATACAGGCAGGCATGGTGCTGGGGTTTTCAAAGCTGGCGTGAGGTTCCATGTTCTCAGGAGCCCAACAGGCACAAACGTATCTGGGTTAACATGTGAAAGTTCTAAGGAGCTTATGGCGGGTTATAGTCTGGGTAACTGGTTAAGCAGGGGATAGAACTGAGCCATTTCTGAACTACAATATGCTTCACCAGGACATCTGACAGATGCAAGCGGAGAGAAGGGAAGGGATAAAGCCTGCTACCCTCCAGAAAAAGGAAAAAAAAACCCCACAACCCAACCAAAACCCACACAAACCCCACCAAAACCAAAAAATCCCCAGTTTCTTCAGCTACAGCTACGATCCAGTCTGGTAACTCCATGTCTACCTAACAGCCGCTTCAAAACCAGCCAAACACCGTGAAGAAAACTGCCGGTCTTCAACCGGTGACACCCTGAGCAACAGCCTGCGACGGCGGAACTGCCGGACTCTGCCGTGCAGCAGGCGGCGGATCTCTATAGCAACGCGCTGCTCCTTCGGTGCTGCAGGAATTAGAGCAGGCGAGCCTATTTCTAGCTGACACGGAATGAAAATATGCAGCGAGAGCTTCTTGTCTCAGATGTGAAAGACCAGAAGGCAAAAAGCATATGGAGAGTTGAGAAGATGTTAAATATTTTTCTTTTAATTGGCATGCCTCGTACCAGCAGCTCAAGTGACAAGTCTTGGTGAAGAAGAGGCTGTGCACTGCAGCAGGGAACATAACTAGAAAGGATCTCAGCCGCTCCTTACACCAAGGCAAACGGCTCTTCCAGATACGCTTTGTGCTCGCAGCGATGAGGGAACGAGGAGACCAGTGCAACGGATACAACCGCGGCAGCAAGGAGGACGGACAGAGGGGGTGGAAGCTGACTGGCCACCGAGCTAGAAACAGCTGTGCTCTGTGCAAGTTCATCATTTCACATCGCTCACAATGAATAAAGGGTCCCACAGGGGAGCAGTCAAACCATTTCAACAGACCCCAGGCTTATACACTGCATCAATTAGTCAGAAATTCATTTAAAATGCAGTGTCTAGAGAAACTGTTTAGGATTATCTGTATTTATTTCACGTGTAAAAGTATTGATTACAGTTCTCCAGAGGGTGACTTTGCATCACCGCAGTAATTCAGCGGCTGATGGTTACACGTTTCATAGAAATAGCTATTGAAAAGGTGGGAAAATAACAAACTCTCTGCACAGTGATCTGCGTGTCTGCACAGCAAAATCAAAGGAAGCATAACAGTAGTAACAAAAATGAAAGTCTGTTCAGCCTGGTGTAAACAGCATGAAGTATGAGTCACAATTTGAATGATAATTCTCTTATCCTTACCCTTCCAAGAATGCTACCCCTTTTTTTCTTCCTTCTTCATTCAGGCACAGCCCAGACATAAAAATAATCTCGTGCCTTTTCAATTCATTCCCTGTTTTTACAATAAAATGCCAATTCTTAATCCTCTTATAAAGCTCTTCATTCCTCCCCCCTTCCTAGGAAACAACAGTCTGCAGCCTTATTACAGACTCACACTAAAGAGCTTCTCCTAAAAAATGTGCTACCAGTTCTAATTCTCTATTTCAATTCCCAAACCTCCCCCCACCTTCTTCCTCTTAATGCAAGCAGCAAATACCATACGACTGCAAATGCTGGGGCCTCATTAATTTCACTTCTCAAAGGTGACGTGTTACGGTGTCACCAAACAAGGTCCTTGCAGCCTCGTGAGAAGCTCCATGCTCACTGCTGCCCACGGTGACTGCAGCCAGCCAGGCTGGCACACGCAGGGCTGCAAGGCGCAAATGGTGTTTTACTGCCTGCTTGGGCAGCCGAAAGGAAGCCTATTTCTGCTTCCAACCCCAGAGAGCACTGACTGGAGAGCAGTTGCCAAAACAGGATGAAATCATAGAATCGCTTAGGTTGGAAAAGACCTTTAAGATCATCAAGTCCAACCATTTACCCAGCACTGCCAAGTCCACCCTAAACCATGTCCCTGAGCACCACATCTAAATGCCCCTTAAATCCCTCCAGGGATGGTGACTCCACCGCCTCCCTGGGCAGCCCCTTCCAATGCCCAACAGCTCTTTCTGTGAAGAATTTTTCCTAACATCCAATCTAAACCCTCCCTGGAGCGCTGCTGGGGGTTGTTGTGGTCCAAATGCAGGACCCAGCACTTGGCCTTGTTGACCCTCACACGGTGGCCTCGGCCCATGGATCCAGCCTGTCCCCGTTCCCTCTGAAAAGCTTTCCTGCCCTCAGGCAGATCCACACCCCTGCCCAAAATATAACTAAACCGTATAATCACTCTAACTAGCATGTCTTAGGAAGGAGAAACACAGCAGTTGCACTAATTTTGGGACAACAAGCTAGGCCTGACGACGACGGGAGCTGATCATTACTCTGAGAGGTCGGTTCTTTACCTGGCTTGCACCGCTGACACCCCATGCGAGGAAGCCCTCCTTCCTTCCCGAGCAGAGGCAGAGCAGACCAGTAGTAGTGAGAACAAAGCACAAGTAAATCAAGAAGAGTGTCAGAAAGTCCATCCTGAGCCCTGCAACGCAACAGAAGCAGCTTGTCAGTGCCCCTCGGTGCCAGCTCTCGGCCTGGGCCGCGGGCCTGCAGCCCGGCCAGCGCCCCCCGGTCCCCTCCACCCGACCCCGGCCTTATGCAACGTCTGCCAGGCCTCGGGGCTCCGTGCTGCCCAGGCCTCGGGGCTCC
>NW_010255648.1:0-3614 GCF_000690775.1 Eurypyga helias | reverse complement strand
CAGCCTGTCCTTGTGCTTGTGCATCAATGATAACGTCCCTATTCATTCTACAAAGCAGTAATTATTGTATCAAGCTGGACATGTTAATATTAAAACCAAACCTTTGACTTGCTGAACTCTACAATTTAAATTACCATTCACGTGGGATTTTATAACACCTAACGTGAATCTCATTTACCTACGAACACCCTGACCCAAACCACTGAACATCACAATTTAGGTTTGAAATGAAAAGTCTTTTTAAAATTTCTGATCACTTGAAGTGGAAATTGGGTGGAAAAAAAAAAGTATCAACCCCCCCCCAACACATCACTTCACTACAATGGCTTTTGTTCTCCTGCCGAACCTCCCAAGATTATCAAGTCACTTACTGCATTACAATGACACTGAAAAACCTGTCTTTTTCCACCCTTAAAAGGAAATCAAGATTATTTTTATCAGAACTAAGATAATATGAAGTTAAGTGGCACAGAATTACCATTTCCAAGGACAGAAAAAAAACCCACTGTTTCTTAAGAAATAGTTTCTGTACAGTGTAATTGCCATAGTGAAGGTAAAACCAACTTCCCCAGCCCAGCCCAAGCTTCAGCAGATAATGCCTGGAATCAGGACTGCCAAAAATCAAAGCTGGCATCAAAGACAATGGGTTCACAACCAATTTTAAGTGTATTTTTACAAGAAAATGTGTACGCTAATTAAAATCAATGAAATTACAAGCCAGGAGGGAATGTTTTTCTGATTCCAACATAAAGTTTCAAATATAACACCGTCTTCCTAGGAACAGAATTTTCAGTCCCAATTTACATCACCATTTTGAGGAGTTTTTTCTTAATGCCAGAGATTACATTAAACATTTTAAGAAGTAACTTACGTTCTAATTCGTGTGCGTTGGCTTTAACCTTTTTACATGCTATGAAGATGTCAAAAGCAAAGAGGGAAATAAAACTATTTTAGATATTGTTAATGTATTTGGTTGCCTTCGGGGCATCGTTCTTAATCTGAGATGATAATGCACAACTTATAGAATCCTAGAATCACAGAATGGTTTGGGTTGGAAGGGACCTTAAAGATCATCTAGTTTCAACCCCCCTGCCATGGGCAGGGACACCTTCCATAGCCCAGGGTGCTCCAAGTCTCATCCAGCCTGGCCTTGGACACTTCCAGGGATGGGGCATCCACAGCTTCTCTGAGCAACCTGTTCCAGTGTTTCACCACCCTCTCTGTGAAGAATTTCTTCCTGATATCTAATCTAACCCTCCCTGTTTTCAATTTTTACCCAATACCCCTTGTCCTGTCACTACAGGCTCTTGTAAAAAGTCCCCCCAGCTTTCTTGTAGCCCCCTTCAGGTACTGGAAAGCTGCAATGAGGTCCCCTCGTTAGAAAAGACCATGCTGCACGTATCATAGTAATTCATGTAACTTTGAGGTTTCTTCACAACAGGTCCCCTTCATGCTCCATTTAAAAATTACCATTGCAGTTTTGTGGAGAAAACGGAGAACAAGTGAAACTAATGTATTTTTTATTTTAAAAAGACTCATTAGTTCTCAAATCCCAAAGAAAAAAAAGGACATTATTTCACCTCAGCATACCGCAGACCAAAGTTGTGCAAAGGCACCAAGGCAAGTGTTCCATTTTCTTTCATTTATTTCTGAAATATTCCAGTTATTCCATTCATGTTTGTCTTGCACAGAACCTGCTAAGCCATGCTGAGGCTCTGGATAATATTTTTACAGTATGAACTCACATGTTCAAATTAAATCCCTCATCCAATGATGTGAATCCACCAGGCACCAAAACCTGGACCTTACAGTACTGAGTTAAACAACAAAGGTCAGGCTGGATGAGGCTTGGAGCAACCTGGGCTATGGAAGGTGTCCCTGCCCATGGCAGGGGGGTTGGAACTAGATGGGCTTTAAGGTCCCTTCCAACCCAAACCGTTCCATGATTCCATGATTCTCTAACAGTTTACCTGTGCTAATTTTGCCTACGCTGAGCATTAAAATCCTTGGAAAATGCATTGTAAGCTGCCACCACTTTGCCGGAAACAATATAAGCTGATGTTGAAGGCAAAGAATTTCCTTACATGGGTGGAGGTAACATAACAAAATTAGACTTGACTGTGCCCCACCCTGACTACAGTCTGAAAATGAAAAGATAAGAAAAAGGTTTAAGTGAATTGAACAAAAATCATTGTGTTTGTGGAGCGATAACTCTTCCACGAAGTCAATGGTATTGCATCACAGTAATGTGATCTGTTTTCCTGTTTAGTCATCAAAGCGAAAAGCTAAAATAAAAAGGGAGATCCGTATCGCCGATGCCACCTTCTATCTATTTTGGGTCACTAAAACACTAAATTCTTATACCACCCTATTCTCACTTGCATTAGAAACCCTGTTTTACCTGTCCCTGACCATTAAGAACAGGGACTTTATTTTTCATCCCGTTGTTTTCCGTAACACTACTCTAACCTTTTTCTTACCTAACATTAAAAAAACCCCACTCAAAATAAATCACACAATAAGCGTGCTGAGCAAAGCTTTTTGAGTGTCTGTGTTTAAAACTCATGCCTCTAATCCATTAAATAAACAGAGTGATCTCACGGATGGTGCTGCCTGGGAATTTTCAGTTGAATGATTTTGGTAAATGAGACTCCAAGTGTTTTAATTTTTATATGCAAACACCTCGCAATATAAAAAGGAATATCAAAAGGTTGGGGTAGGTACAATAACAGCTACGTTGTTAACAAGAATTATTACTATTAAGATGAAGCTTAGGCATCCTTTTGGGCCTCTGAGAGGTTAAAAAGTGAAGTACTTCACAACCCTTTTAGCCCAAATGTGGCAGTGGATCTCAGATTCTTTGACAGTGAAGGATAGAGTATTTTAAAAACTCGTCTAAAACTCAGAAGTGACAAAGTCAACAACTTGAATCAGCTGGCTCTGCCGAACTCAGCAGTATTCGGATAACTGATACGAAGCCACCTTTCCCAAGGACTTTGGGAAAGAAAGGAAGGAAGGTCAGAAAAACCCATCCTTCCCAGTTAACAGTTACATCCCACAGTAATTTTCCTTTAAAAATGCTGATTCCTGGTGGTAATTTATTCTAGACATCAATTTCTTCTAGTAGAGAAGCTTCCTTCCTTTAAGTCTCTGTAAATTCTTCCATCACAGCAGTATTTGTGGCTGCTGAAATTCCCTTCTCCACCAAGACATCCTAACATAAAAGTAAATCAGGTCCGTATTTGTCAACAAAACGTGACTTCCATCTATCAATTACCAACAAACCCAAGATCAAAGCAAGAGAAGCGTCCCTGAACAGCACGCCTGCAGCAACCGGGTGTCTGCAGACACAAACCTACCGCGAGCTCCTGCATCTCTCAGCCCTCGCGATCCTGTCGGAACGACCGTGCAGCACCGGCACCCATCACGCTCTCCAAGTCTGACGGCTGACTTCAAACTGACACGAAGCCTGCTGCCTCGCCTGCCCTTTACTGGCTCAGCATTTGATAAAAATCCTATTTTTCTGGTAAACCATGCGTGCAAGAAGAGAAAGCTGCAAAGAAAAGCCGACGACAAAACCCTCCCCTCTTTGCTGGATCATAGAATCATAGAAT
>NW_010255647.1:9759-13360 GCF_000690775.1 Eurypyga helias | reverse complement strand
TTCTATGATTCTGTGATTCTATTTAGGACAACGTGAGTTAGAAAGACAATTCACACTGCCTAAGACAAGGGCCAGAAACTCCTTCACACAGGTAAGAATTCAAAGGGACTCTCCCAAAGACCTGGGGTGTTCAGTCTGGAGTGGGAGAAGTCAGAAACAGGCTCAGACGGCACACTGCGCTGTAGTAACGACCCACATTTTCCCCTCTTCATTGTGTCCCTTACTACCTTCCTGCTTGTCCAGCCTAAACCAAAAGGATATGTCAGTCCAATCCTCTAAATTTCCATGGAAAGTTTAAATACAAACTGAAGAAGAACCAAGTCCTAAAATCCTTTTCATATATCTTCTGAGAAAACAAGTAAAAAAAATCTCATCTTCTGGTTAAGCAGATTAATGGTGGAAAACACAGCTGATGGCAGGGAAAACGTGCCTCTTTCAAATGCTCTCTATAAGGTCATTCCCGTAATCAAAAGAAAACTAATCCTCTTCCACTAGATAACGGGCTTAGCTAGCGAGCGATTTTACTACCCCAGACAAAGGTTCTCTGAATCCAAAGATGAAAAGTGCCAGAGATTTCAAAATACTTGAAAAGTACTGAGTAGAAAGTACTTGGGGAGAGAAAGAAACATTTTTCTCATTTTTTTCTTTTTTAAATTCAAAAGAAGGAAAGTAGTTGATGAGGGAAGAAGGACACTTTTCCACCCAGATTTTCATTTCCACCTGCTGCACGCTGGTTTGTAATTCGGAGACTGCCAGGAGCCACCTGACAAGTGTTACAAAGGGGCGGCTCTGCAAAAAGTGCCGCGCAGGATATAAACTGGTCGTTTTCACAAGACCTCGTACCTGCTGCAGTGGTGCCTGCCTTGGCTGTGGTGCATGGAAGAAATTCTGGTTTAGGCTGCAAAAATTTCCAAGCTTCCCCAAATCCAGGTAGATGCCTAGGAGCTTTCCTGCAGGGGTTTTCACATAGTTTAACTGACCAAGAAATATAACCAACAAACAGACTTCTTATTAAAAATTTTTTTTTTTAAACTAAAGAATTGACTCGGAGTAATTCCAGATGTCTTCCTCTCTGACCTCTGTCACATCTCTGAAACAAAAAGTTCAAGACTGAAACATCCAAATGCAGATTTAAGGCAGAAATATATTTTCTAATGTTTTAAAATTACAGTCTTGGTAAACCCATTCTCCAGCATCTCTTTGAAATAGGGGTAATAGTCTCTCTCCCACAGAAGGATTATGACAATGAAACAGTATATTATGTTCCAATGCACTTGAAATCCTGGACAATTAAGAAAACAATAGCCCCTTGCAGACATTCAGCTGCTCTCCTTAGGTTTGCACAGGCAGCTCTCCCTCACGCTACCCACCCCCACACATAGACATATTGTGCACCTCCACCACTGCCGCTTGGCTGCTGTTGGGCTTCCTGAACCCAGCCCACATGGGCCAGGCTGCGGCAGTGCTGCGATGGTGCTTACCAGAGGTAGGGAAGTGGTTTACCAGGAACGGCAACGCAGGAGCCTGGAGCCTGGTCTGCCAAGCACGGGTCTATACAGCAGACAGCACTGTCGTGACAGATCCTATAAACACACCGGGGGCAGCTCATTTTGCCAAGCCAGCTCAGGTATGATCGTAAGCAGTGTAACAACAATGCCAAAGTGCATTTTTTTAAATTTTTATGAAGCTGCCTGTACTGACCATATGTTGCTTTTTATGAGGTCCACAGCTATCATTTTAATGTGACTGTGAAAAGTAATGCCAGATTGTAGTTGGTTCCTGCCCTGTGACTCTGATTCAGCGACACTCATGCAAACCCAGAGACACCACTGCCACTAATGACATTTTACCTGATCCATGGTCATGAAGATCAAAGCATAATCCGGCCTATATAAACTGCTTCTTTAAAAAAAGTATTATTCCCCAAGTTTGGAATAATGTGTTACACTGACTCCAGTGAATTTATTCCAGATCTAACAAAGACCAGGATCAGTGCCTAGGACTCCTCTCCTGCAAACTCATCCAATTCTATTCAGAAAGCTATTATCCAATGTGTTAATATTTTTTTCTTATCTTTTCTTACACTGATGAGAAATTAGAATGCTTTCTCACTCTCCTATCTTTTATAGGTTAACAGCCCGCAATATGGTTTTGTATAGATAGAACACCCAATATATAGGCAGTAAATTATTCTGAAGCAAATGTTGAAATGTGGAAGGCTAGCAAAATATATCACGGTTTACCCTGTAAATTAGTTCAAGCTCTGTAATGTAACCTGTGACAACATCTGCACTTTGTTGGACTGTGATCAACAGCCCACAGGCTGATTGATATGAAGGAGTAACCTGACTCCAAATTCTTAAAATTCAAGCAGCATCACTGGGGAAGGAATTGTGTTTTCCAGTATACCCATGAATTTCTATGATTTCTTATTCTATCCTATGCTAGTTAGGCTTTTTCTTTACTTCATCTTTTATTTTTTCACTCAACTACAATGTAACAATGACATGGAAAGGAAAATTTCTTGCAATTTAAAAAGCGGTCATCTGCCAATAAAAAATAAACAGGTTCTTGATACACACTTACTGAACAAACGCTCTAAAACAGACTTGCACCCATGCAATCTTGACAGCTACCAGGTGGCTGGTGTTTAGTTTATGATCAATGATAGGTGGATGAATACACATGTGAGGAAAGGGTGAGGGAAGAAGAGAAAATCGCAAGTTGTTCCTTGGCTTGGCTAACACCAAACTGCTGACTAGCAAGTGTTTCAATCACAGGTTGTACCTTTCTGCTCAAGCCTTAAACAACCAGGTATCTCTGCAGTGGCTCCCACAAAAACCCACCTTAATATCTCACTGTCTGCTGGGAGTGGAGTCCGTAGACTCTATAATGTAGGATGCTAATTAGGTCTGCTACAGGTAATATTCCTGAGCTCCCTGGTGACTCCAAACTTGCTTTTAGATGATTGTTCTTTCCTGCTATGGATGGTGTTTTAAAGCAATTTTCTAAATGTTTCTGCTGGCTACCACAGTCAACAGTGGCAGCTATAGAGAGCAGTAGCTGGGGTAGACATTAACCGCCACAGCATATCCCTGTATCCGATCAAGTACCCCAGGTAACCCTGTTTGAGCAACCTTGCTTTGAAGTAAACCCTACGCTTTAAGTCATCTTTTCATCATATTCAAAATAAACACCGCTCTCAGAGTAGCTGCTCTTACTAGGACTGTGTTGGGACATCTGATTCATCTATCTTCACTTGACCCAAGGACTAGGACTAATGGAGAAGAGAGCCCTAAACCAAGGTCTTTGATCTGCTTCACCCTGCTTCAGATGGTAGCTGATCTTTGATCAAGATTTTTGCCCTTACCAAATACAGTGCCTTGGCAAGGGCAAGGCAAGATGCCTTGGCTGCTTACGTGAAGAGGCTGCCCAGTGTGGACTAAGGTTTTGCATTCTTCCTTAATTAGGGAAGGTGAGTAGTGAAATCACCAAAATGGCATGCTGGCCACTCTCACACTCCTGTATTGCCCAGAAAGGCCTTTACCTCATCAAAGGACAGCCAAGAGCCTGCTCACACATTATTGTGGCATCCAAGGGT
>NW_010255647.1:4269-9741 GCF_000690775.1 Eurypyga helias | reverse complement strand
ACCTCAAAGCCTAAAAGACTTAGCTGTCAGGCTATGCTCAGCTGAGCCTTAAGCCAGCACCCACTGTTCTTGTAATTACCTTCTTTTAGTGCTTGGGCTTCAAGCGTTTTTATTCAGGCTTGTCAGAAATTTGCCCCAGGTGTCCAGACAGCTGTTATACGCTATGGCTTTGGAGCCATATTCTTGATTCCATTGCAGTGACATGTGTCTTCTCTAAGCTAAGGACCTTGCAGGTTTAGGGTTTTTTTGAGGGAAGGAATGGAGGCTTTTACTGAATAGACATTTCTAATTTCTTAGTTGAGTGGCTGATTTTCCTTCAGATTTGCAGGCACCACTGGAGCCCTAGTACACGGGCGGACTGAGCAGCACCTCAGCAGACATTTACCAAAAATGGGAATATTAGTTTTTGCAGTTTCCAAAGCGAACTTCCCTATTTCAAGGTCACAAGTTCTAAGGGAAGAGCAAATGTTTGTAGCCTGATGTCTACCTCCAAGTGCTGTGCTCTCATTGTTTTGCAACACACAGTAGCACACCAATAGGAAATATAATATATATGAAAATGAAGGAGAAAAATACATGCAAGGCTTCAGTGGTGGTGCAGAGGGCTGGAAAATACCTTGTATAGTACATCATTTCACTGGAATTTGTGATTTTCAGGACACTGGTTCTAATATTACTGCAGTCATAGTGTTCAATGTCCCCATTGTGGAATTCCAACATTAAAAACAGAAAATCTATGGCTGCTAGCCAAGAAAGTGTACCTCACTGCTTTTGACCAGGCTGCTTGTTTTAGGAGCTACACCTCTGCCAGGGACAGGGCCTCCAGGCTCCGACATGGCAAGTACCTGGTAAGAAAACCTATCATAAGCAGGTGTCCTCTTCCTACAAACTCACATTTAGAAACGCTGTTACAAATAACAAAAATACTCTCAAGGGACAACACATACTATTTTAAAATTTTGCCTCTGTCCCTTCCTCTTTTTGTGTTTAGCAGCTGTGAAGCTGTGATGTCTGCAGGAAGGAGACCTTTTCTATGAGAGGCAGACCTCTTGGTAGCTCCCCAGACTAGCTTGTTGGTCGAAACTCGTTCTTTTCATTTAGGGCCATCTCTGCCTACACTGTCTCTTTATGCAGTTCCTTATCTGGCCAGTATTAATTGATGCTGCTCTGTTGTGCTGAGGCTGGTGCTGTACTTCTTCCAAATAAAATTAAAATGTGATGGGGGGATGTTTAGAAAGGGATTCAAATGACAGACTCACTTTGATTATACCATTTCCACCATTGTAAATAGTCTCTCTTTGGAAGAGAAGCACCATTATCCACTCTAGGAAGCACATCGTGCCCACAGCCACTTCTTAGACAGTACACACTATTGCAAAGGCTCTGTGCGCCTGTCGGGACGAGGCAGCGCACAAGTGAAAGGCAAAAATAACTGTTTCTGAGGATTCCCATGGATGTGTCTCTCTCTCCTCAGGAACGTATCAGAAGGTAGGTAGGAAATGCATAGATGAGCATTTAAGGTCCACTAGTACACAGAGTTGAAATATACAGTGTTTTGCACCAACTCCCAGTGCTCCTGTGTGCTTACATCAGACCTTCTGCTGTGCATCAGCTGTTTATGAGCATGTATCCCAGCGCCAGGGCTGATTCCTGCCCAGAAGATTCTCCCCAGCAGAGCCACAGGGCTAGTGCCAGACTCCATGAGAAGCCCACACTGTTGGTCCGAGTGACGGGGGGAGGCAGGGCAGCATCTCTGAGACCTTTCCATCAGTTTTCCTCTCCCTGAACTTGGAAACTGCCTTTACCTGAATACAATCAAGCTGTTCAAAAGACAGAACATGCTTAGCTTTGTTCTGCTTTGTGCTGACAGACAACAGATGCTGAGAAGATGAAGCAACAAGACAGGATATGGTAGAGGGGTCTCCAGCCTGCTTCTAGTTGTTCCTTTGTGCTGGAGATACCCTTTATCATGTAGTAAAGTTACTGGAGGAGCAAAGGCAACTGTAGTCCCACTGCCAGCACTGCCTAACACGGCAGGCAGGCAGGGCCCTGAAAAGCTGTCACACTGCTGTGCAGGCCCACCCCAATAACTCCTGCAGAGAAGACGTGTGCATCCTCCTCAGCTTTTATCAGCCTGCAGGTTCTCGTGCTAAGGAAACCTTCGTGTGCATGCTCAGGTTAGTTTTTAAGCTGTCTTCCTGAGCTGGATTTGAAAGCCCACCTGTGACATAAGCTGTTTTTATCTCTGTCACTGTCTGTAAGACCCTTATGTATAACTTGAGCCTGATCAGGGACACCTTCTTGTAAGCAAAATTACGGATTGCCAGAGGCTCACCCTGGTCATACCAAAACCAGTGCAAAAAGCTCTTCGTACTACATCCACTTCCTTTGGGGTTCAGTGAGCTGAAATACAGAGAGGAGCTTTACCTGTCCAAAAAACTAATGCAAAATCTACACCACCTGGAGTAAAAGTCTCCTTTATCCGGGATGCGGGCTGAAGAAATGATGTCATGAGTTGCAATAAATATTCAGATACCAAAATGTCCAAGGGAATGGCTTTGGCACAAAATATGTGTTTTAGAAATATTGCTACTTATCATATTCCATTTGGATTCACCTTCTCCTAAACCAGAGAAGCTCAGGCAGCTACAGAAGGGAAAGCACTGAGGACCAGAGGCATTTCATGTAAGTGGGCATCAAGCACATAAGTATCTGTGCTCTGAGCCTCAACATGTCAATACCAACTTCAGGAAGAAAAAAAATCCCAACCACCCCAAAGAGGTAAAGGAAGGTACTCAAAGACATATGCTGGGATTAATGAGGGGCATTTGTGTCCCTGCACAAAGCTCAGCAGTGCCCACAGGGGAGGGGAGACTCCATGAGCCTCAGAGCCACAACAGGCTGCAGGAGGAAATCTCTGCAAACCACTAACTCCTCCTCACACACAGGAGTCCACCCGGGGCTTTCTTACCCCAAGGTCACTATCATGCCCATTATCACCAAATAATGGGATGTGCGGGTCTGTGCAGGAAAGGAGCTATGCGGACTTTCAGCCTATTAATTTCGGAATTGATTCTCTCTGCTGCCGGCATCCTCTACAGCCAGCACGGCTCTTCCCTGCAATCCAATGCAATGCATACACCTTTGAAAAATGATGCTTTCAAGCCTGCCCTGTGGTGCAGTAAATTTGAAAGTGCTCTTAATAATAATAAGGATCAACATTGACTTTAATGGTTTTCAAACCCTTTGTGTAATTTCATTAGCTACCCAACACAGATGCAAGCAGGGGTGATGTCATACTTTTTCCCTTGCTCTGAAACCTGAGTCAGGCGCCAGAGATAGAAACCAGTTTTATTGTCTGTAATCAGATTAAGTTTTCTGGCAGCTGGTGATTGATAGGTGATTGCCAGATTAATCCAGAAATACAGAAGGTTCTTGTGAAGATGCAGCACAGCTCAGACTGGGGCGAGGGTCTTGCGGAGTGCGTGCAGAATTGTGGATGCCATCAGATGCCTGTAAGCACTCTGAATCAGCATGGGCAATTTGGCATTTATTATCATTCCTGTCAATGCAAGCACCAGAAGACAGCGCAGTTTCACGTCATGGAGCAAGCAACCTGTGTTTTCACACTGGTGGGGACTCCCCAACTCCCCTTCTTACTGCAAAGCCCACTGGCATAAATACCTCATGCAGGTACTCTGCCATATTCACATGGTAAACCTAAAACTTCTCTCTGGGTACAAGTTCTCTCCTGAGTCAAACTCTTGTTGTCTTCCTCTGCCTGGCATGGTGAGCACCAGTGAAGGTCTGAGTTTGTCAGCACCTTACGGCAGGCTGAAGCCTTTGCCAAGAATGGGAAACAATAATGGGGTAACCTTGTGATACCTGTGAACACAGAGCAATGTCATGACCTCCACCCCACCTTGCAGACCTCAGACCCAGTGGATCGAAAAACAAAAAAGGAAAACAAGAAGAGCAAGCAAAGAGAAATGAAAACGCTGGGTAAGTCCATGACCATTGACTGCTTTAACAAGACTTTTTCAATAAGCTGACAAGATGCAATTACCTCATCATCTGAATATTGCAGCAGCAAAATCAATGCTACTTAAGGAGTCTGACAATCAGTCAGGCACTTTCTCAATATTTGTGAAAGTCGCGGCAATTCCGTGTAAAACATTGATTCATACGGAGATATCATTAAAGCACCGCAATACTAGTCCCCTAATGGGTACTGAGAAAATTAATTTATTCCAACTATGGAATTCTGATAAAATCAGGCCTCTGAATCTTCGTTTTTAGCTGGATAAAGATTTTTTTCTAGGTGAGAGTTCTTCAGTGATGTTGTCAGTGTTGGGTAAGAGGCATTCACACAAGACCCAGCACATACTTGCCTAGCAAGAAGTGAGGATATAGGCCAACCCTCTGGATGAGCTTAATATATATTAATATCATAACACCATTATCCAGTGGGTAATGATAGACAGTGTGATTTTGGCGTTACCTCAATGTATCTGATTAGTAAATAGAACTGCAAACCTCTAACAAATAAAAATCAGGGTCACAAATACCCAAGTCAGCAAAATTATCTAAGTCCCTAATATCTTGTGATTGGTAGAAGAAGCAGCCGCCTTTCAGCATCCCTGAATGTCCTGTGATTTATGTACACTACAGATGTCAAGTGGGTGAGTAGATTGCTGTGAAAGGTTGTTGAATCTCCATCACTCAAGATTTCTTCAGAGCAAATGAGACAAACATCTGCCAGGAATAACCCGGGCAACATTGCTCCTGTGTTCCATCCAAAAAATGGGCTGCACAACCTCTTGAGGCCCTCCAGTTCTACAACCCTAAAAAAGCCCCTGATACTCATTCAATGGTTTTCTGGTTGTATAGAAAATCTGTCTGGGTTTTTATCAGATATTTAGATAGTAAATCAGTATTAATTTAGTCAGAACAATACCTAGAAAAACATGGATCAATTTTATTTCTGCCATGACTTGACTTCCCTGGAATTATATAAGGGATGAATTTAGTTCAGCATTTGGATAATTAATAATCTATCAACGTCTTACATTAACGTGCATATTGAGTTATTCTACCATCATTTGAAACAGTGGCATCACTAATGAGACCATTAACTATAGCGATCATCAAGTCACATTGGATTCATGTTTTCATTATTTTTATCTAAGTTCAGTTTTTAGCTCAGCCAGTTAATAAATGCTGGGGTGATGCTGGCACAGAAAATATGCATCTCAATTTTCATTAAGATGTCATGGAGAATGCTAGTAAACAGACAGATGTGACTGTTTTGTATCACAGGTTCCCACTAGGCAGAGGAAAGCTTAAAGGTGTATTCTCATTTAGAACATGATACACAGCTGCTTTTCGCATATTATTTCTGAAATTATTTGAGCTGTACCCAATTCAGAAGCTAATTAGGATCTAGTTGTGGAAAACACATCAGCTCCTGCT
>NW_010255647.1:0-4252 GCF_000690775.1 Eurypyga helias | reverse complement strand
CACAAGTAGCTGCACTGAAAACAACAACTAAATTTAAGCTCATACCTGAGCATTTGCAGGATAGATTACCATGGCTCTTCAAGTGTGATTACAAACACAAATCTTACCCAAGCTCTCTGACAAATTAACAGAGCTTTACAACCATTTCAAGCTGAATGGGGTTGTAAGTGAGTCTGAGGTTAGACAGAGAAGTTGGCACTGGAAGCTCCATTTCAGACTAGTCAACCACCAGATCAAACCGTTAGAATGTTCTTTAACTTTGGGATTCTTAAAACTCAAACTTTAAGACCGACAATGTGAGCTGGAATGCAGGAAGAATTATTGCAAGAGCCTTGCTAAAGTGGAACTCTTAGGGCAAGCTTTAGAAATTACATCACATGGGGATGTTTTTGCTATTAAATCTCTAGCAAAAATGAAGTAGACTTCGAAAGATGAAAACAACACCTCAGTGCACCATATTATGTGCCAGACTGGCAACACAGCGTCAGGTTATAACTAACTGGGCATCAGGCCCATTCTTCATTGACACTCATAAAGAATAAGTATTAAGATATCAAGAACACACCAGCAGTCAAGATAAAGAACAATCTGATCCCTGCCACACAGGGTGGTTCTTTAAATAATCATAAAATATCCCAGCAGTGATACCAGCCAGGTAAAATGAAGTATCCTTTTGGGTCCACCAAGGAAATAAAAAATGACCACAGCTGAAAAAATATCCCAGATAACAGAGGCAGCAGTGGCTGCAGCTTATGGTCATTGGTAGCCATGCAAAAATTCAGAATCACACTCCATTCTAGTGGTTTGCACCAGTTATAGCTAAATTTTAGACCTGAGCTTGTCTCTGGCTCACACCAGCTCCTTTCACGCTGTCCTTGGTCCTCAGCCTTCCTATTGCTTTGCTCTCCACCTAATAAGGCCATCTAGCCACCATAATTTCTCCCACATTTCCCTGCCCTACACAACCTTGTGAGTTCTCTTGTAGGATGAGAAAGGTTAAGGAAGAGGTTGAACTGATCTATGTCTGCTCTGGAAAGCAGCAGTTCCAGTGTCAGCATGTATTAGTGTGGAAAAAATAGAAGACAGAAATAGGGTAGTCTCTGGGTTTTCTTTCCATTCGTGCTTTTCCATTCTCATCCCTTTTCATGACTCTCATCCTTTTCATTACCTCCACTGGTAATGAATCAACATGAGCTCTCACTGACTGACACCAGGCATAGAGACTCTGGAAAGGATCACATTTTCTGTATTTCCTTGCCCTGTCACAACTTCTCAGAGCAAGGCACAAGTTGCTTGTCTCCTCCAAACCCTATCCCCAGTGATATGACATTTCCCAGTGATATGAAGCAGCAGCAGGCAAGTCCCACTAGGGAGCAAGCAGATTCCTTGCTATTCCTTCTGTATGCCACACTGTAAGTCCACATGGATCTTCATCAACCATTAAAACAAAAGATAAACAGACTTTTTCTGATATCTTCCATGTGGCTACAGAGATGCAGTGGAAGCTGTACCCAGGGGAGGAGACACAGACCCCCATGCACCCCCACAGTCCTGCTCCCAGCAGCAGAGCAAGAAGATCTGGGGAAAAGACACCCCCTATTTGGTGTTCCTGAGATAGGAAGAAACCCTATGTAACCCAGATGAGAAGTGGATGAGTTGTGCCCTCACCCCATGATTCCCTTCCACCAGCAGCGCTGCAGGAACAGGATTTCAACATGTAGTGCATGTATCTATCATTGAACTTGGTTCAGTCTTTTCGGCAAGGTGTTGGGAATCTTGCGGGCCAGGAGAGAGTTACATGGTCGTGCCCCATGGATTTCCCACACTACACTGGTCTCAACCACAACTGTGTGATAGTTTCCTCAGCAACTGGAAACTGAGCGTCTTGCAGAGAACCATCTACAGGCTAAGCTCTTATATTTAGTATTACATGCCTAAATAAATAAGGCTGTACATGAAACCTCACTATTTTCAAATGTCACTGCAAATATAAATCTGCAGGTCCTGACTTTGCTTGGCTTTAAATCTCATTCTTAAGAGTGTAATAACACAAAAGCAGGGAAAGGAGGGAGAGGGAAGAGACAAATTTATATGCAACAGATAGTTCTTGTCTTTTGCTGTTGAGAGACTTTGCTGCTGAAAAATACACTTCAGGCTTTCCTGGGATCCTGATTAACAATTTTTAGGCCTAATTTAAGTGCGCAGAGAGCAACTGAGTGTTGCTAGTTACACCGTTTACACAGCAAAGTGAAACGGTCCAAGTGCCAGTATCTCGTATACGATTAATTGGCTCATTAACCTCAAACAAGGTCAGTTACAAGAATCTAGGTGCATAAGCTTTCCTCCTTTATTCCTGCAGAAAAGTCACTCTTGCTGATATTGTGAGAGATTTAAGAGAAAAAGGAAAGATACACAATGAGAGAAAAATATCAGTAAGTAAACCCAAGTGAGAAAACATGAGAGAACACAAGGACTGTGTATAGATGGCACATGGATTCCCCTGCTGTGCTGGTGGGGATGATGAGGGCGCTCCAAAACACCCATGCTCTGCTATTCCAAAGAAGGTTCAGATAAGCCTTACAAAATTTTTCCAGGAAAAGTCCTCAGCCAGCTGAAAACACACAGATTTGCCATCCCCGATGGTGCCTGGATCTCACTTTCAAACCCTGGGATACTTATTAAAGCCTGTAAAAGCTCAAGATCCCTTTTCTTGGGAAGACAATAGATAGCCAAGCTGAAAAGCTCCAGCAAAGTATGAAGTCACTCTGCATTCTTAGTGATTTCGGGAATTATGTAGTAGGCACATTCAGCCATACCTTTTATGCCAGGGTCTTCCCCATATATGAAACAAAAATTATTATGGAATCTATCAGCAAGCAGATGATCCCACTGTCTGTGGGGTTTCTCCCGAGTTCACCTCCTGGTCATCAACAGGGCAGAAGCTCTTACTCTTAGAGTAAACAATTTCAACTATGGAACAAAGGAGCATTTAGAAATTAAGACTTCAAGTAAGGAATCAGTGTAGTAAGGTCATTTGGTGTGCTGATGATGCTCAGACTTCATCCTGGTGCTTGAAAGTGCACACAGGGGGGTCTGACTGTGCTTTCAGCACACTCATTGTAATGGTGCTGATCTCTCCTGGGTGTGGATCACATTGTTACGTCTCACACCACGCGTGGGAAAAGATAAGACAGGAGAAAATATCTGTATTACAATTCCTGGGCAAACTGGAACAGAAAATGTTGATAGCTGACCCTCAATAGTAACAGTAAAGTCCAGCAGGGAGTGATCGTTAGACCATAAATAGCCATTTTGGACAGGATTAGCAGCTGTGTGTTCAGATGCTGGGTAAGAGGAAAATCACAGGCTTGCGTGGGCTGCTGTTTGGGCAGTAGTACTAAGCAGAGCCACACTTAGCACCATTACAGCAGCCCAGACAGATTCACAGTCAGTCCTTCTCATCCACCCAAGGAAAAGACAGGCTCTGTGCCAAGGGGCTTTCCATCTCAAACCTTTCATGGCACGCGCCATCAGACTGCTCAGGGTAGAGAGTGGGAAGTTTATTAGCAGTGGCTGGAAGAGTTTAAACAGCTGTTGCTTTCCAGTGGCTTTCTGAAAGCCTTGGAGCACCAAACTTCTTGAGCATGTTATCTCCAAAACACTGATCAAGAACGCGACTGCAGGGAATTCAGCTTCAAATACATAAAAGCTTACAGCAAAACACTGTCTGTCCCCATGCCTGGGGTGGAGCAAGTCAGACAGAGTAGGCATATTGCAGCAAGCTTGCTTGATGGAAGCTGGGCTTGGGAAAATCTCCAGGAGAAAGGATAGCAGAGCCTTGAAACAACTCTCCTGCAAAGCCTCTAATGAAGAGACAGTAAGAAAAGTAACCCAGCTTGTCACAGCAGACAGAGATTAGATTGGTGAGCTCTTGAGGATCTTTTCAGACCAGCAAGTTTTCACATGTTTCACAGGAAGTAAAACCCATACAGATATTGGAGTCATACCATGTTAATAGTTAAATGTCTTCTTTAAGACAAACCAGAAACAGAGAGTTCCTTTCATTGAAGTTTCTGGGAATGTGCATACATGACTTCAGCATATCTCAAACGGCTGCATACTTGGAAAGATTGTGCTGTACCTCTACCGCCCAGCAATATGCTCAAATACTCTTTTTTCCATAGTCTAGGGGGTACTAGGTCTCTCCTGTGCTCTTCCGTGTCCATGGCAGTGTCGTGGTTTAACTCCAGCT
>NW_010255646.1:0-4109 GCF_000690775.1 Eurypyga helias | reverse complement strand
CCCCAGGCCCCTTCCCACCTCAGAAGGTGGCTCAGGTGGCTCCCACCTGAGCCTGACTTACCATGGACTGAAACACTCCCTCAGGCCACTCGGGGTCAGCTGCCAGCGCTGTGGAGAAAAGAAACTCGTTCCTGCCTGAAACGAGCACATAAATAATACTAATAGGAAAATAACAAAATGGTTCTTATCTCCTGACATTTAAGAGAAGTGGAACCTAAACCACCTGCTCAGATTTGAAGCCAGTGAGTGCAACAGCAAGTCTCTTTCTGCTAATGACTTCCGCTGCTTGGCCAAAACTCTAACTCAAATTTGAGTGCCAGTTCCTGATCTCTCACCTAGCACCTTACCTAAGGAACTAATTGGCTCTATTTTTAGCTGAGAGGTACCGTAAAACTGTAGCATCAGTACAGTACCTCAAGTACCTCTAACTGTAACAGTAATGTTCAGACTCCATTCATATATGGAGATAGATTTGGCATATTTTAGAAAAAGAATTTCCAGAGATTTTCTCTTCAAAGATATCACTGTGCTTCAAGAAAGACAGAACATAACATTTGTATTTCCTTACTTTATACTTATTTTCAAATTTACCTTTTTTCTACATATCAGCAAAACTGCATTTTCAATTATTTCACCACTCAGCAACTTTTCAAAGGTGCTAAAACCTATGCAGTATAAAAAATGGCCACATAGTCTGGGTTTCAAACATGTTACAGAAAAGTTAAGTTTGCGTGTCTCCTCCTAATCACATGGCAATCCAGCCACGGCAGTGCCAATCCAAACGTTCCAAAATTCCAATTTTTATGAAAAAATTAAGAGTGGCTTATTTTTTTGTCCCCTGGTTCCTTTATTTTTCATTGATAACCCTTGTAATTGAGAGCAGTAACATGCTCACCCATAGCAGCTCACAGAGAGGATGTCTGAAGACAACCCTGTGGAGAGCTCACCACTTCAGGTTGCAATGCTATTAGTGACTGTTAAAACCACATTTTCCACTGTTTTATCTAGTGTCAGGTTCCAGCCTCTGGTTCCTGTTCTGTCTTCCACTAAGATCAGAGTCCTTCTCTATGCAGTTTTTATTCCACATTAAGGTACTTTAACCTCTTAATCTTCCCTTGACACTCTGCAGAGCTCCTTCCTCACTAACTTTTCTAGCCCTTCAATCTTCCACAGCTTTTCTAGTTTTCCTGTGAAAATGACAACACACAAAACCCCACCCTGCAGTTTCATGGCACTGGTCCCGCTTATCCTGCACTACACAATCTCCAAATCACCCCTTGTTTTTCAGTCACGTTGACTCCCCATCTCCCAGATGGTTTTTAACAGCAGATACCAATCTGCCAAACCACCACGCTGTACTTTCCCGCAGCCAACAAGTTCCTGCCCAGATCAACTGCTTCCCATGCCTTTTGTTCTGTAAATTGCAGCCCAAATTCCTTGATATATATGACCACCATGCCCCTTCCCCACCCCCTTGACCACATCTTTGAGCTCGTGCTGTCTGGCAGATGACTGTAACAGCTCACTCCCAATCCATGAACAAGAGGACAAGGGAACTGGCAATCCCAACAAAACACAGGTGTTTGGGGTGAAGATTTTATAATTTACTCTCCTCATCAGGCTGATACTAAAAACAGGGCAAAAATGGAACAGCTTGTGCTCATGTAAGGAAGAAAACTGGATTTCAGGACCAAAACTTGCAGGTACATTCCCAATTACTTGCAGGTATATTCCCAATACAAGCCAAGTGAATGGGAAGCATTCTGTGATCCTGAATGGTCAGATACATCAAACTCCAACTAAGAGCCTGTATGCTTTCCGTTTCTAATATATTCAAAACTGCCCTTTTAAAAACTGTAAAAATGAGCATTTCAGGAAATCAGACAAGCTCTACACTGACTGAAAACCTGACAGGTGGGAAGAATACTGGCATGGGTTGGTTATGGATAATCACTGAAGGTAACTTGGGAACCCCCTAACTCAGAGAAGGATGCTTTGTTTTCATTTCAGCTTTCAACAGAGACAGAATTACAAAGTGGCCCCACACTTCACGAACTGAGAAGCCGCCTTTCCCCAAGACCCATCAGGGCTGCACCCCTGGGAAAGCAAAATGCTAACACTCAACAGTGTTTCAGAGATGTATTTAAACACTCATATATCATGAGAAGCAGAAAACATTGCAGGATTGGCTCCAGAACAAATAGAACACATTACTCTTTTTTTTTTTTTTTAATGTAGGTTGAATGGAAAACTGAATATTCCTCCGAGTGCTCTGCCAGTCTCTGCTGCACCCTTCTTAAGAGCCTGTCTATTACACAAGCGAGCAATATTAACTGTATCTTCTTTGACAATTCTTCATAAACTCTAAATCAAAACAGCAACATCTTATTTTCTCAACCCTGTCCAGATCAGCTAGCATGGGACAGGTTCCAGACTGAGCCTGCCCCCTTGGCTGGAATACACTTCCAGGACTTCCAGACTCTTTTAATATTAACCTTTCAAGAAGTTGGATAGTCCCTAGACTATTGCACTGAATCATGGACAGCAGTCAGCCTCACTCCTTTTCCTCACTGAACACATTTCCAATCAGTGGAGCTTTAGAGCATGAACCTGACGGCTCAAACCCAAGAAATGAAAGGCTCACTGCCATTTGAGGAGCTCACTGCTAAGGCTTTCACACCAGTTCTGGCTGCAGAGAAGACAAAGCGAAGAGCTGGGCGAGCAGAGCACATACGTTAGTGGCAGTCGAGGCTGCGGCTAGGGCAACGGATGTTTTTTCCAGGGAACTGCTCAACTGTCTGAGCTCCGCAGCACTTGAACACTTCACACGTAGAAAAGACGCTGGAGTCAACAGCCCAAGTATTGGACTGTGTCCAGTCCGGCTCCAGGCAAAGTTCTTTTGAAGGTTAAGCACAACGAACTTCACAGGGCACAGAAACCAAGCCTAAGAAATACCTCACCTACACCGTTACGGCAGCCACTAACGTGAAACAGCAAACCAGCATCAACAGGTTACCCGACGCAGAAGCATGGACTGTAAAAACTGTCGAGAGGAATACGCCAGGCTAAACACCCATTCTACTGCAAAGTCTCCGGCAGCCTCAAGCTCCAGGTTGCACGGAGGACGCAGGTGGCCGAGAGAGCTTCCAAGAATCAAACAGATCTCCCACCATAGCTCATCCTAACTGTGATTTTAAACACACCCTAGTATCTGGGATGGGTTGCTCAATTGCAGGAACAGCCTCCCCGTGGCTCAGATGCCTTATATATCTTCATACCCCCACCCCAAAACTCAAAATTGCGTCTCCCCAGGGACTGCGCCACAATTTTCCTCTGCGCAGCAGGGCTGTCCTTTCTAACTGAATTGGGGTTTCTTGACACAGTCCTGATTGTAGGCTAAAGTCTTCCCAAGGACTTTCCAATGCTGCAAAACCACCTGAGCAGTTTGGGCACCGCTCACCTGCACGTGTTGCAATGTGAGCACACAGGGAAAGAAAACACGCGCATAACCAAATCTGATACTCCAAAAATCAAATAAAAACCCCAAAGCCTACAGGATGTTAGTAAGTATATTCCTTCTTAGTGCTGTTAGGACAACAAAAATAGGTGAGAACATGGTTTTAAGCACATCATATCTTTTTTTTTTTTTTAATTAATTTAGACAGGCAATACAACCCATTTTTATGTGGTTTCCCATCAGGAGAGGTGACAGTCAACAACAAAGGTGACAAATCCTGCAGGTGTACTGGGAAACTCCTCCACTCGCCATTGTGTACAGCTGATCTTTATATCCTGGAAGTTAAACTGCTCCCTCGCTGCAATTCTGAAACACTCAGAAATTAAAACATTTAAATCAAACCTGTAAGTGGTTCCTTGTGGGTAAACCACAATTAATGTGTTTAAGGCACTACCTGCATTTATATGTGAAAACCGTTTATTTTCCAAAAAAGGAGGCAGTAAACGGTCTACTCAATTACTTCTAAAAAAGATAGTTCGGGCAAGCACAGAAACTGACAAAAAGTCTGGGTACCACACTTCTTTGCCGAACCTGCAGGTTTTGCAAAAGTTGATGACAAGTGGGATGTACGGTACAAAACAGGAGGAGGGGG
>NW_010255645.1:12930-13193 GCF_000690775.1 Eurypyga helias | reverse complement strand
CAGCTCCCCCATTTCCTTCCACAGAAGGCTCACATTTTCCTTGATCTTCTTCTTATCCCCTATGTACCTCTCCCTTCTTGTCTTGTTGGCCTTGATGTCCCTGGCCAGGTTCAATTCTATCAGGGTTTTGGCTTTCCTGACCTGACCTGTGACCACTCGGACAACTTCTCTCTAATCCTCCCAGGCTCCCTGTCCCTGCTTCTACTCATTGTAGGCTTCTTTTTTTTTTTTTTTTTTTCCTTCATTTTGTCCAGACACGGTTT
>NW_010255645.1:0-12870 GCF_000690775.1 Eurypyga helias | reverse complement strand
TCCATGTCTCTCCAGTTTAGATAGATGTGTTCCATCAGGTCCCATGGACTTGTGCACCCTCAGGTTCCTCAGATGTTCCCAAACCTGATCCTCACTGACCATGGGAGGCTCTACGTTCTCGCAGTCCCTGCCCTTGTCTTCCTTGACTCTGGGCTATGGTTTGTGCTCTTGCCAGTGAAGACAGAGGCAAAAAAAGCATTGAGTACCTCAGCCTTCTCCATATCCTGGGAAACCAGCTCCCCCATTTCCTTCCACAGAAGGCTCACATTTTCCTTGATCTTCTTCTTATCCCCTATGTACCTCTAGAAGCCCTTCTTGTTGGCCTTGATGTCCCTGGCCAGGTTCAATTCTATCAGGGTTTTGGCTTTCCTGACCTGACCTGTGACCACTCGGACAACTTCTCTCTAATCCTCCCAGGCTCCCTGTCCCTGCTTCTACTCATTGTAGGCTTCTTTTTTTTTTTTTTTTTTGCCTCACTTTGTCCAGGAGCTGCTTGTTCATCCACACAGGCCTCTGGGTCCTTTTACCTGACTCCTTCTTCATTCGGATGCAATGAAGAAGAATATGTCTGATTGATTGCCTTTCTAATATGCCCCTAATAGGCAGTTTTCTCCCCTCTTCCCATTTAAAAAATCAACAGTGTAACAGGAATACCCACAGGCAAATCTGTATCCATGGTGCAATCAATGGGAATGAGTGAGGGTATGCATGCCAGTGAGGGTATGTATGTGGGATTGCTGACACCAGACAAGTGTGCTGACCAGCCGCTATCCACACACAAGCAGACCCTTCCCTTTATTTTTGCACATGAATTTCTCCCCAGATCCTTCCCATTCCCCAACTTGAGTTCCTCCCATGAATAGCTCATAAGAAGTCTTGTACTATCCCAAAATGTTCTTCCGCAGCATCCCACATTGACTCATACCCACCCTACAGGCAGTGAGCCTCACAGTCTGAAAAATGTTCCTCCCTGCCCCTGGGCCTAAGGGTCCCCTGTGACAGCCCAGAGGGACTGGGGTAATGTTCATGTTTCTCAGTGGGTTACAGAGACTTCTTCCCCTTCCACTGTGCCCAATGACACTCCAGTATAGTGCATACTTAGGGGTTTATCTGGTCTTCATGTAGGTTGCTGCCTCCAGTCAGACTACGCACAGTACAGGGAGAGGAGTCAAGACCTTTCTAGTTTCAGGACAGATAAGTAAAATTTGTAGTGAGGGAAGTCAGCACTCTCTGGTCTGCTCCCACTTCAGGAGCTTACCTAAACCAAATCCCTAAATTTAAGTTTTCAAGTAGTTCCCTGATAGCAAATAAACCTATGTGGACGGTAAACTCACCTTTGCTTTGCTTCACTTACTTTCACAATGTGCTTACCTTCTTTATTAGAACAAACTTTTAATGTTAATTAACAAAGTGACCTTGGCTAGGTCACTTAATCTCTCTGTGATTCTCTTCTCCCTTTTGTACAATTAAGACAATAAAACAATGCATCCACATGGGTATTATGAAGCTTAATTAACTGGTATGCGCAGGACTCTCTGAGGATCTGCAGAGGAGAGCACTGTAAGCATAGAAAATTAATGTTAGGATGAATATTACACAATAACCTGACGCAGCATCTGTAAGTGAACAATGTCAAAAAAAAATTCACCTCAGATCACATTTTCCAATGCACTGAAATAAGTTTTGCAGCAGTGCCTTCAGGTTCGGCATTCAGTAGCCAGAAGCATAAGAGGGGAGCAGCTTGCAGTCTCAGGTTAATAGCTCAATTCAATAGAATAATTTATGATTGAACTCAAAATCTGAAGGGTCTTTTCCAACCTAAATGATTCTATGACTATGATTTGTAAAACACAGGTTACACCCAGTTGAATACTTACGTCATGTATTCCCATCTGTATCCATCTAAATCTTCATAGCATTCTCAGCACTGCCATTAGAATAACACGTACAAACTTTCCCTAAAAAATGTTCAAAATAGAGCATCAAGTAGCCTGGCAAGTTTTTTGAATCCAGTTTCCTTCACCAATCTGGTCAAGGTTCATCTGGTGATCTAGGTACGCTTGCCAGATTTCCATTTCAGCTTCTGTCAATGCATTTTGTTTTCAGGTTCTAGTCTCATGCAAAGCTTGGTTGAAGCTCAGAAGGTGCACATATCAGGAAAGAAATTAAAGACAATATCTACACTACCCAAAGAAAGAAGAATCTGTAGAATGCCATATAGTAACAGCATAAAATAACTGTGTGAAATTTCCGTACTTTATAACAAGTTTGGTTTGTAATTTACACAATATTTTAAATGACTTTACTATAAGCATCCATAAGCACCTCAGCTCTGTTGCTGAATAACTTTCCTGATTATGACAAAAAATCATAATAACCAAGCCATGAAGTTCTGCTTTTCAGTGTAAGACGTAGCAGATGCCAGGTTTCCTAGTGATGCCACGGTCCTTAGAAGCCAGGTGATGCACAGTTAATTTTTAGACAGTTACCAAGCAACAGTTGGGACTAACAGAAGGCCACGAACAACTCCTTAATTTTCTTCCCTGAATCTGAGCTGCTGGATTTATATTTCAACTATTTTTCTAACCAAGGTCTTAGCCATAGAAAGAGGATCATACAGTATATTGGTTAGATTTTAGAAAGTGATTTTCTTTAGCATGTCTAAGTATTCAATAAATCTATTCCTTTTTGAATATAATATAAAATTGTTCTTTCAATTTTTCATGTGCTTAGATCTAAGAAATTCTACCTGCAAGAAATTTGAACAAAAAACTCAAAGCCATACTGTGGTATGGAAAAAATATGACTGTGATTTTGGGTTTTTTGTTTAGATTTTCTTTTATCTGTCATTTCTGTTTTGACATTTCCCAAACTCTTGTTACCAACCATTCTAATCATTACCATTCAATTATGAATGATGATTTAATGAAAAATGGAACATTCAGCTATGTTATTTTTTTTCTATTTCTTCCCCTTGCTTTCATCAACAAACCAACTGAGCTTAATATGCTTACAAAAGAGAGAAAATGGGATGCAATAGGAGGAATCTAAACTTGAAGATCAAGATGTACTTTCTTCTAATGTTGTTCTATGTTGAAGTAGGTTTGTCATACTGTCTTTTACATGCCAATAATCACTCTACCTTCACACTCCAAGTCATGCAAACTCTGAGCTCAACATGCAGGAGGGAACAAATGGAGGTTTCCTTTTATTTAGAGCATTTCATATAAAAATAAATGCTATTTCATGTAATCTAATCACTCTCATACTTTTAGTATATTATCATCATCACAATACATCTCTCACAGCATCATCATCAGCTGCAGCTCCTCACCTGGTGAGATTTCTATGTCCACCAGTGGGATTTCATCTGTAAGAGGAACTGAGTTAAACCATTACTGCAAAAAATGTGACCCCAGTGTTTCAGACGTTAGATGTGAAAATCCATTTTTTCCCCTATGGGGAAATCAGAAGAGAGGGACAAGGAAGGGGTCTAATTTCCCTTTTCCACATACTGTACAGCACCACACTGTAATGTGTCATTGTCTGCAGGCCATTAGGAACCTGAGTTTACTTTTGCTATTATTTGTGATTGTTATTGCACTAGCTTCTACACAGAAGTCTGCTGTTCAATTACAGACCCACTGTGTTCAGTACTCCAGGAACACACACAAAAAAACAGATTGTAAGCTTGGGGGGTCAAGTCACTGAAAAGGATTTTGAGAGCCTGCAGCTGCCTCCCAGAGGGTTGGGTTTTTTTAATATTTCTGGCATTGGTATCATTGTAAAGCATGGTCTGCCACACAGAGAGTGGGTTGCTTGAAAAGCTTAAGTGATACAATACACAGGAATTTGATGCTTTGCTGGGTGTCTTACTCAAAGCTAAGCTAAGATGATACATTTTACTCAGATTTCTGTAGCATCTGGCATTTCACAAACATTGATCAACTACGCCTGATATTTCCCCTTTATATGGAAGTGTTAGTAACTCCACGATGTGTGTGGTAAAACTGAAATATGCAGTGGTTGAGGACAATAATTTCACGCGTGGAAGTTGACACCCATATTGTGTCCATGGAGCTGATTGTGAGTCCCTGAAGATCCAGCTCTGTCCTCGCAACTGATTTGAGCTGACCTAAGTGTGGGTTGTTATCTGAAGTGATAGTTCTACCCCCTGCTCTCTGACCCCAGCCATGTTCCCTCCCTTGTACCAGCACAAGGTGTGTGGATGCACAGTAGGTAAGATCAGGGAACCTACCTAGCTGAAAACCCAGAAAAAAACAGCTGAGCAGACATCTCAGGCACATTGAACAGACCATGAAACTGCACCCTCAGGTTCAACAGCTCTGCAATGCACTTCGGATGAGCTGTGCTTGAGGTAGCTTTGGGGAGAAAGGAATAAAAGGAGTCTTGGCTGTGCTGTGCCTGTTTTAGGCAGGCTGGTTAAGCAAAAACCTTACTGTGCATGGAGAGTTTGGGTTTTCCCCTGCCACAGTGGCCCAGAGCTCACTTGCAGTCCACATGGAGTGTGCCCTTGTGCACAATCAGCGGGAGCACAAGCTCAAGCTTGACTGGCAGCACCAGTAAGGGGGACACCAGTAGCACACTGAATTGGGGGAGAGGTTTGGTGGATAGTAGCTCTCTGTCTTGCATGAGATAGCAAAGACCTTCTTTTGCCTACTCCCTCCTGCCCCACTGAGATGGTGCCATTCTATCATTCCTCCTGCTTCAGTCCATTAGCGCTTCTGTGCCACACTCTTCCCTCCCTTCTCAAATGATCCCACACTTCCTATCACTCCCCACTTTCCTTTCTCTTGTACAAGATGTTCTCCTTTTCCAGAAATGTCCCTAAAGTTACCATGACCTTACCCCTTCTGCCCCAGACCCCACAGGCTCCTGTTCCTGGGGATGCTCAGTGTTCTCCAGTTTCAGGCCATAATGGCCAACAGCCAAACTCAGTCAGGACAAATCCAGAGCACACCCCAAATCCTTCTCTCCCTGTTGACTTGAACAGAGAGAGCAATTCTCAAAGCACTTGACAGTACTTCGACTCTAATTCTAAATGGTCAACCAAGAACTCATGAGCTCCTTCAACCCACACCCGTAAGTCCCAAAGAAAGATGACAACTAGAAGAAAACCTTCGTTAAAGAATCACTGTGTCCTATTAAAGCAGATTTCAACTAATTGGAAATCTACTCTTTTTTATTTTTTATGTACTTTAACCAAAATGTTCCCCTTTGGCTATGTTTATCATTGAAACACAGCCATTTCATGAAACAAAAAGGCAGCACTGGGTCTGGTTTACAGCCAATATGCTGAAGGCTTCAGGAACAGTTTTATCACCATTTGAATCAATTGACAATGCTGAACATTTTGAGAAGACAAAGGGGAAATTATGTAGGATCCTTGCAGTAGATGAGTGCTCTGACCAGTTTACAATTTTTTTTTTTTTAATGGCCAAGTGGAGCTGAACTGGTTGGCTGTTTCCTTTTGTCTTACACCAGTTGGGAAGGACAACATCTTGAAGAAAAAAAGAGGTGTCATCATTATTCAATTTTTTCTCTTTTACTTGTAAAGAATGACAATTAATATGTTTCATATCTATTAGTCACTTACACTGAGTTGTGGTAAGCAATTACTACTTTTTGGAAGTGCTTACCTGTCACGTCACTGTGTAGAGATCCAAAGCAACCTACTTATGGCAAGGCCCAAACTCACTTCCCTGAAATTGTGGGATTTACCTAAACAGTCTCCAATCTGAGGCTGAATTGTCCTTCTGATGGTTATCTCCTTCCATTGACTATAGACAAAACTTCCATTGACTACAGTCAAAAGCAATCCAAATAGACATGACACTGCAGCATTTCCTTAGGGAGGAAACACCAATGCACTGTACTTTTTAGGCATTATGCTATTGTTTTCATGTGCTTATGTTAGGCAAACCAGATATTGCAACTTGGTGATAAACCTGGGTTGGGAAAAGTGTAAGACCCTGAGGAGACTGGGAAAGTATTTTCAGGTGGGGAAAAAAAAAATTAAAATGTACTTTTGATGTTTAGTCATTTGCAAAAACCTTGGCAGGTAGTTAGCACCTCCTACACATTGGGACAGAAACTCCAGGATGCTATTCTTTAATACCCACTTCTAAGCACTGATCATTCGTGTGGCATTGGACAGATGAGCTCCCAATTGCATCTCCTCTCTCTCTACCCTTTTAACTATTCTGTCTGCTTAGATTATGAACTCACTGCTACAATAAGTGAGTTTTTATACAATAACCACATGTGACAAGACAAGAATCCATGCCCAGAGGACCAGGGCTCTTAAGAATTGCCCTTTCCCAAGGCTCATCCCCAAGATGATGTAGGCAGAGAGGGATGATTGGGAAAGTTCTTGGTAGTGACAGAGCAAGAGTTAAAGGGAACTCAGGTTTGAAAGCTCTCTGTGGCCTGACTGTGACTTGGAGACAAGGCTTCCAAGGTAAAGGTACTGTAGAGGATTAGGGGCTTTTATTGCATCTCACGTAGTCCAAATGGAACCTATGCAGCATGATCAGGAAGTGGTTGAAACCTACTGCTATGCAGAGAAGAAGTCAAGAAATGAGTTAGTGGTGAGGAGTGGCTGTACTAAATCTTCAGATGCAGTTAATGCATTTGGAGCCTACCACGGGACATATTAAGAAACCACACACACAGTCTGTGTGTTTCATGTGCAGACTGAGGCATCTGACACCTGATCGGAGAAATTCCATTTACATTTAAAATCTTTACACTACTATTTCAAGGAACACAAATCTAATTTGCAGGCCCCTGAAATCTGTAGTCTTAATGTAAATGGCTGTGGAGACCTCAGCTCTTTCTCCCAAATGTTGAGTCCCCACCTGTTGTTGTCTACAAGATCAAGATGATGCCATCAGTTTTCCTTCCTCTTCAAAGTTATGCAAAATCTACATCTCTTTTCAGGTGGCCCAGACTTCAGATATTCAGGAACAGAAATGAGAAATAGTTTTTAAATGCCCTCAGGCTGGCAGGAAGCTGCACTGACCCCAGAACTACAATAGGAAAGTCTTATGGCTGTGTTGACCAGCTCTGACAAGAAACTGTAACACTTTACCTCTCAAATTGGTTTCGGTTCTCCAGGGATTTTTCTGTCAAAGCTGAGTGCCACTCACAAATAGGGATTGTTGCATTGTCCTTGAAAAAGGCACATAAAAATACAGTTCAAACTTTTATAAAGCCCTCCAATTTACTCATGATAATTCTTAACGGATTTATACATATTAGAATGGCCAAGTGTGAAGATATGTGAACTGCTCACCAAGGAAAGACATGTCCCTTGCTCTGGAACAGCAGGAGAGGGGGGCACAGGCTTGAATACTTGATGATATTTCTTCCAGGTTTATTTTCTGTTATTCCGTGGTTATACTCCTCTATAATATGTGGAAAATCTATGCATACAAAACAGATATATGAACATTTGCCCTCATTACAGTTGTCCTTTTAAAACAGCTTTTTAAAAAACGTCTAAAACAAGCTTCTCTGTCTACCATTCAGATTTTAAATTTGGCAGTTACAGTACCTAATCTTACAGTTTGTCATCATAAATACGCTTATTTTATCACCATCCAGCAGAGTATCTGCATTAACATTGTACTGAAATGCAGTGATTCAAGTACTTGTCCTTTAACTAGCTTTCCTGTAAAAAATGATCTAAAAAATCACCTTGAATATGTTTCTCCATTAGCAGCCCACAATTCAAAAAAAGAAGATAATACAAAGTATTTTAATTTTAATCTGTCAGTTTAATTTAATAGAAAGCTATGATATTTCTTATTAATATTCTATATGCCTAACTGCTCTAATAAGCAATCTGAAGCACTGCATGGGCAGTTAGGAAGAAAAAGCCTCAGTACATCGTATCCTTTGAAATGAGCAGATTATTCTGGTATGCTCAAATTTTACATGATGCACTTAAGAGCTCATTTGTAAGAAACTTTCTGCTCAGTGTTCAGTGAAACAGAAAAATTGTCATAAAAATTAGAGTAAAATAGTAGTATTTAGCATTACATAAGAAACTATTGTTATTTCATCAGCTTCTAGTCTTAATTACAGTGTGTTTATGCAAACAAATTTGACAGCCATTTACTCATCCCACCTCCATTTCTTCCTGTCCCAGACTCCACTGTGACTGCCTTCACTTCTCTCCCTCTCCCCTCAGGGATGTGATTTAACGGTGGGAGAGCTGCCACAAGGCTGAAGCTTTTCCCAGGGCTTCGCCATGCAATGCAGATGCAACCCCAGGAATCAAGTTAAAATTTCACCTGTGAAAAGGAGGAGAAAAGGCCTTGAGTCTGTCCAAGCACTGCTCAGCAGTAACAAAAACATCCCTGTGTTATCAGCACTGTTTTCAGCACAAACCCAAAATACAACCCTATACTGGCTGATGTGAAGAAACTTAACTCTATCCCAGCCAAAACCAGCACAATGGGACTGGCTCATTGTGTTCCATCTCCAGCAACCCCAGATAATCACATCACAATTATCCAGGTTAAAAGGGTGTGCCCATGTCACAGACCACAGAATACTCCCTATCACCTTAAATCAACCTTAAGCCAGTTACACAGAAGAGCAAGTATATCACCAGTGACCTACAGTAATGGAAAGAAAAAGACTTAAAAGTGGTTAAATAAAACTGCCAGCCAGGCTTTAACAGCTATGAAGATTAGGACAAGGACAACTCTGACAATCTGATGGTCTCACCCAGGGAAAAATTCCTCTCTACCCTCAGTCTGGTAATCAATTTATTCATGAGTGCAGGACACAGCATACCTGAAGTATGCCACAGGTCAGTTCTCCTTGAATTTAAATCCTGTTTATAGCTATGATCAATGTCAAATGCATTAGAGAGAGACCAAAAAAAAAAAAAAAAAGTCAAATATTCCTCAAAGGAGTGCAGATAAGCATTAGCAGCCCAAGCATGTATTGATACAGCAGTAATGTTTCACAAACACAGAGTCCATCAGGCCAGTTTCAGATCCCCTGGATGACTCAAGAACCACTATAACAGAATAATATCTCCAGCAGCCTCTCCCACACCTGACAACTTCCCTTATTTTTTACTTCATATCTGCCTTACAAGAGCTGTACTAATATCTGTCACCTCCACATAATGTTTCCAACAGACATTCCATAAGGGACGTTACACCCAATGCTTCATTTCCATACAGTTAGATAAACTCCCCTACGTCCTACCTATCTAACATAATCCATTATCTCTCAGAAGAAGTAGCACTAAAAAGATAGAAGAACTCTTATGCAATCAATACAGTACTCTGCTTGAATTTCCATTCCAAATCAGAAAATACTGAATCAGTCCATGAAAAATAAGGAATAATCAGTCAAACAAAGCTGAGGAAGACCCATCACAGCACACTCTCAAGAAAGATAGTTATTTTTCTGGATGGAGGGTTAAAATTACAATAAACTGGGGAAGGATTTGAACTCAGCTCTCCAACACCTGAGGATTCTCTTCCAACATCCCTCCAACATCTGAGGAGAAGCCCATGCCTGTGGGTCCCAGACAGATTCATCAGCCTCTTAACTGCCTGAGGTTTCCTAGTTGAGTTAAATACTTGATTATACCTTACTTAGTATTTACAGATAGATAGCTGGGGAAATCTCATCCAGCATCATTCTTATGCATTCTGCCGGATGACCAATGTAAAACCACGAGGCTTAATATAACAGTGTCCCAGCTCAAGGTCTTAACAGCACTAGTCCTCTGCAGCTGACTCAAGATCAGGTCAACAGTGGGTGCAGAAGATCTGTTGTTAGGAGAGTCTCAGAGGTAAGTGAAAAATCTGTAATCCCAAACTGGCCGTCAGCAGAAGATCTGAATTTCTTCACCCACACAAATGTGTGTCCTTGTACAATACCAGATGTGCTGGCAGCTGGTTTTGACACAGCAACTACAAACTGCAGTACCCAAATGAACTGTCTGGAGACTTCAGTCTCCTGAGCTGTGAATGTATCACCTGCTTCCAGTTCACACTAAAATGTGCAGTGTTTTTCACGTTAATTAAGTGATTTACAGACCAATGTCACTGTTACTCTGTGCCTTGGAGGGCAACATGAGGTGTGTTTCTACACCCGAGTACAGTTAGTTTTGCTGCCACTGGAGCAGAATGGACAGCTTGTGAGCTGTGTCATTTTTGAGCAGTGACAGAAATTGAGGTCACCCTCATTATAGAATGGAACCTTTAAAAGAGCACATCGCTGTTCCATGGACAATGACATTTACAAATGTTTTGCTGTTTTCAGTGAGTAAAAAATATCACCTGTAGTGGTAATACTGTAGTGGAAATACAGTGCTGCTGGAAAAGCAAAATAAATGTGAAAATAGAACCTCATCCATGAGTTTCATTAAACTGAGCTGACAACATTTCAACAAGTGTTCTAATTCCCTTATAATCAAGCACATTAGCAACCCACCATATCCATTTTCAATGGCTTCAGCATCTCAGCCTAGCATATTCGAACAATTCAACACATCTGGGACTGAATTAATGTCACAAACAATCCCATACACTAAGAATGATCTTCTCACTTTGCATTACATAGAAGACAGTCCTCAGGACATAGAAGACAGTCCTCAGAACAGTTAACATTAGAAGACCCCCACTTGTGTAAGTTAGTCTTGGAACTGAGCTGAGCTGTTATTAATTAGTGGCATATTCTCTGTGTTTACACAGCACCATTTGTGTGCCTGGTACGTGTGAACAGTCACCACCCCAAGGAGCTTATAGTTTAAATTATACAGATAGCTAACCACATCATTATAAACTTGTTACAGATTTGAATCTAAAAAGGAGGCAGAGCAAGACAAAACCGTGGGGAGTGAATACATCTGCTTTGCAAGGGAAGCTGAGCTAGGATATGAGGTTATGCAAGGACATCATCTGCTCTTTTAATAACTATATTTGCTATAATATAGAATTGGGTGAGGGTGGATGGGGTTTTCAGTAGATCAGAGACTGAGATGTTTAAAGCTAGATCCAGTAAAAGACCCGGGCGCTGCAACTTTGGGGTCTTGGCCCTGTATTAATTGGGCTACATCCAACAAAGGATTCATGTGGCTAAAGTAGGCAATGGTCCCAAAGGCATCTCTAAACTCCCACACCTAGTTACTGCTAAACTCTGGACTTGCAGTAAGAACCAAGCTGATATGCTATGATTCCCAAGCACCCAGAGTTAGCTGCTCCTTCCACCCACAGCCACAAGACATTGCCAGTGGCTCAGAGAGATCATGAGGAAAAGCAAGACCTGGAAGATGCTTCCCATCCATTTTTGCTTTTATTCTATAGCTTCTTTTCCACTTATCACCACACCCCCACTGCACAAAGGCTTTGAGTCCTTCAATAACTTCTCCTTTCCTCCAGCATGTACAGGGCATTTGCTCTTTGAATCTGACCTGCATCGCTCAGGAGTTAGCAAGCAATTTCGGCACCTGTCCGTGAGGTTAGCTGATGCAGCAAAACTCTAGAGCGCACTTAATGCCTTTCTTCAGACTACTGAATTTAGTTCCCATGAATCCATATGTACTAACAAGTCCACTTGTTTAGGAGCAGTGGTCATATGATGTTAGGTAATACCTTTATCTCTCTGTACAACAAACATTGTGCAAAGGAAAACACAGGCTCCTTGGGCCCAAACAACCATGGTTGAAACTTCACGTAAAAACTTTAAACTTGGCTGTATACATGTGCATGCTGCTGCTCTGGGAGATTAGCAAGAGCACACAGAGGGTGCCACTAAAGGACTTTCTGAAGGCTACTACCCTGTTCCTACCCAGTAAATTGCAAAGTTTGGTCTTTGATCTATAAAGAAGTTGTTTGTGAATCCCACTATGTCTTCAGTTTATGATCAACCTCAATTATAGTTAAAAGCCTGGAGTTAATCCAGTACTATTTTTTCTTCTAATTGCCTTCTTTACACATTTTTTAACCTTTCAATTCATCTCTTGAAATGTGTAGGAGAAGAGACTGGAGTATTGTTTGAGGCATCCTTTACCATTGTGCACCTAACAGCGTTTGTCAAGCATATTGAAAGTCCTCCATCAGTTGAATGTGTCACGCAGTAGTGAAGGTGTGCTGTGAGAAAGCAAAGAGACACACTCACCTCCAGGAAATGCCTTGTAACAAAAAAACATGTGACATAAAAATGTGAAAATTATTTTTAATTGTCAATTTATGTGCAATTTATGCAAAAAAGTATTATCCTTTACACAAAAGATCTATATTATGGTGAAAAATGTATTTTGTGGCTCAATAGATTGAAGGCTAAAGGAAAGTGATATAATCATCTTGTCTGCTCTCCTGTAGAAATCCATTTGAGGAATACCATTAACCAAAAATCTTTGCATCAATCTTGTAACTTCTTTAGAAGTAATGACATTTTAGAATAGCATGTGGATTTAAATGGTTCAAATGATAAGGACCAACCACAGCACAATTCATTATCTCTACAATCAAAAATATTCTCTATGTTATACAGCATCAGGATCTGTACTTTGTGTCACATCAGAATTTTTTATTCTAGTCTAACCAATTACTCACATGAAAAATATATTTCCCATACAGGAATGTGCTCACATCATCTTTCAGCTTTTTCTTGCATATATAGAACAGATTGAGTTTTTTAGGTTCTCACTAGAAGGCATGTTTTCTGCACTATCCTGTGGCTGTTTCCTGAATTATTTATCAATTAAAAGAAAAATGCCAGCCTGCTTTTGTACATTGCTTTGTTTCTATCTGGATACCCTAGGTATCCAGATTATAAGTATTGTTATGGTTTAACCCCAGCCGGCAACTA
>NW_010255644.1:3334-3809 GCF_000690775.1 Eurypyga helias | reverse complement strand
CTCTCTGCCAAGAGATAAAGATGATGTTTTTTTGTTACCACAATTATGTCATAAAATGTGTTTTTCCAGAAGCTTGCCTCTTCCAAAGTAGATGTCTTCATAGTGCATATTCCACGTGTGCCCCTTTTGTGCTTTCCACCCTGTAGCTGCAACAACTGACAGCTGAAAACATCATCATGAGCCTGTCAAACGTGCTGTCTGCATAACTGGTGATAATCTAACTATGCTTCAGCTTCACCTATCAAACCGCTGGGAAGTGAGACTTCAGCCCTTGTTATTGGCAACAGTGGGTGGAATTGAGTAATGTGGTTTGAGTGTCAAAGGCCTGTGGTGCTGACAGCAATATTAACCATAAATCAAACACAGCACAATGGTGGTGCCAGGCTGGAGCATAAGGCAGCATCTCACAAAGCCGGCTTTGACCTTACTCACGGGAACATTTCCATTGGCTAACAGAAGCCAGGCTTGGTAGGAT
>NW_010255644.1:0-3306 GCF_000690775.1 Eurypyga helias | reverse complement strand
GACAGAAACCGAACCCAGTGACGTGTGAGATGGCTGCGTGCTCTGCTGAGCACATTTCTGGTTGTCTTGCAGCCCTGCCGTGCTGTGGAGGCTGGTGAAGAGCAGGGGATATCTCATCCCTGGTGAGGCATCCTCGCTGCTGCTCCCATCTGGCTTCTGTCGTAAAATCCTTCAGTGATGACTGGGCTTGCACTGGCTGAAATAAGTGGAGTTTGCAGGGCTGACATGTAAAATGTCCTTGATTTAGAGTCAGCCTGGTATATTCTTTCTTGCAGCAAATAGTTCCCAGTTGCAGAAGGGGCCCCACGTTGGCTGCTCCTAGCGCCCACAATGAATGGAGCAGGGGAAGTGTCTGACTCCAGCCTCTGCATTGGCAGATGAACCAAAATACTTGGAACTCTTGGAGGGAGGACTGGGAAAAAATGTTGGGTACCTCGTGCAATCAACTCGCTTGGCTGTTGCCTTTATTTAATGGCTTATGGTCCTTCTAGATGCCACCATCCGCATCCTGTTGCCTTTAGTGACTCTTCCAGCACAGTTGCTCCTGTGACAGGCTTGGCCAACTCTCTTTTCCTAATTAGGTCCTAGATTATTGCAATTTTTTTGTGCTCTGGAAAGTCTCTGCATTTGGTTTATTCACCGTGTTAAACGAAGACGATGCAAAAAGAGCAAACAGTGCTGAGCTGTGGGGCAGAATTCTGATTTTAGCTAATTCTACCTGGAAAACTTTTGGGGAAGGGCACTGCAATTTTTTTTTTTTTTTTTTCCTGCAATTATGTGGAGTTTCTCAGCAGGGAGTCAGCTAACAATATCCAGAGCGACCCAGCAAGCAAGAAGCGTAAAGCCAGGAGCTAAGCAAAATACAGAGATTTCATTATAAATTAGTGTTGGAAATTAGAGCCAGGCTGTGAAATCACCACAATTAAAATTCAGAGAGCAAAGAGGAAAAAGCTTACCTAGTGACCTCTGCTTGCTGCACAGGGTTAGTAAGGAAGCTGTGCTACTTTAATATTCTAGAAAACTTGCACATTGCTGAAATTGTTAGGAATTGAAAGGAAAACCAGGGGAATGATTCCTAACTGGTGAAAATCAGCGTAACCCTGCTGATCTACAAGAGCTAAACATGTTCCTCTAAACCAACAGCTCCCTACTCACTACACCAATGTAAATGGAGAAAATGAAGCAGCTTTTCTTCGGGCATCTCTGTGTGCTGATCCTGAACTACTTGTCTCTAGTCAAGGGGTATGAGCCGTTTAGGAGTAAAGGCAGTGATCTTAAAGTTAACTCCAGGGGGAGGGAAGTAGATCCATAGTAAATCAGATCAGTACAAGGTGATTTATTTTGGTGGTGGTTTGTTGAATTTCCTTCAATCAATTTATTTTACTGATAGGAAACCAAATTGTTCCCAGTTCAGGTTTCTTATGAACATTAAAAACTTAAAATGCCAAACCAACAGCAAAATTAGTACTAAGATTCTAACACAAGAGCTCCCTGGAAACGAATTCAAAGGCAGCCGAATAAAACAAGAGATTAAAATATACAAAATACTGCAATTTAAAAGAAAGTCACTGAATTATTGAAACTCCATTGAAGAGATGTCACAGCAGTGCTTCTAATCAGCCTGATTAAAAAAAACCACGCTGTCCTTTTTTTTTAATCCCCTCCTTTGATGTCAAGGAGTATATTGTAAACTGGAAATGATGTATGTAGTTCAATCAGATTGATCTGGAGGGTTCAAAGATACTGTAATTTTCTGAGCATTTACGCTTTATCCTATGTGGTGGAAAGTATGTTGCGTGTATACACAGTCTAATCCTTCTAATACTCTGTTGTAGGACTGCAAACAGACACCATTCTTCTGCAGAGTGAAGAAGTAAGCCCCTCTGTAGAGCAGCTCTGTGCTGACCTCCACTGCTGGGTCCATACAGTCCGTGCAGTGTCTCACAGGAGTGCTTTATCCTCCCCAGCTGATTATTTTGTTATGAATTTCCATACGGCCTTTGCGAGCTGCCTGATAATTCCAAAATCAGCTGGCACATTGGAGTCAAGGGCAGGCTCTGACGTTCTCGCCTCCGAAGAGGCTCACAGGGCTCGTGATGGCAGCTTTGGCGAATGGTGTGCCACCCGGTAACCCTCCCCAAGCAAATGTTTGGGCAGAGCTGCCTCCGTGGGATGCTGGTGTCATTGTGTGACCTGTATGGAGGGGTCCCAAATGAATGTGGGGGGCAGGGGGGTTCATGTGCTGCCAGAGGGGCTCTGTCAATAGTGGTTCTTGCAAAGAGAAGCTCATGTTTTGGCAGGCAGAACTGTTGTTATTGCCCTAATGGGACAGAGACCAGGTTTTCCATGCATTAGATGCTACATACGTGGAAAGCGATGCTTTTTGCCCTGGCAGGGAATTCTCACCTGTACTTCTGGCCAGCCAACCTATTTTAACAACTTCTGTAGTGAGTAGCCACTGTTGGCTGGGGCAAGTGCCTTTTGCAACGAATTGCCTATTGTGAGTGTTATGCGAGCCAGAATTTGGAAGTCCTATCCTAAAAATTCTTTATTTAAGTAAATGAGATGGAAAAAAATAACCACCATTCCCCTCTTATGGAAGAAAAATCAAGTTGTAGACTAAAGGAATACTTTAAGGCCCAGTGAAGTAGACGGGAAAGCAGCATTAAGTTGTGGCAGGTTTTAACAAGTTGCTTAGGGATTTTGTGCCTTTGTAAAGGGCTGATCTCGGCATTGCCAAGAAGAGATTCAGAGCCCTGCCTCCAGTCCAGACAAAGCTGAATTTAAGAACTATTTTAAAGGTTTTTAAGTCTTACAGATTTGCCTCTTCGTTATTTGTGATTTTTTTTTTTTTAAGGCAGAATTTATTTAATTTTTTTATTTTCCCACAAGTGCCGTAGAAAGAATGAGACAGTGTGATTCTGCATCTTCTTAGGGAAACTTCCAGTGTATTTTGGCATTTCTGCAGAGTGGTGGCCTGTTCAACAGTCTGCAGCGTGGACCTTGCTTGCTCAAGGCCTGTAGCAAGGAATAAACCCAAATGGCGTCATAGGAGCTACACCTGTTTACACCAGCCGAAAGACGTGACCCCTCATCTGTGATTACTCTGGGGAAGCAGAATGCTTCAAGGAAAGGGATTTTTCAGGGGTCCTTTATCTACTTGAATTGCCTGGCCAGCTACAAGTTAGAGAGGCTGTAAACAAGGGGAAATTGGGACGGCAAACCGATCAATTACAGAATATTGAAAAGATCAAGGAAGTGGCAGCAATGCTGCTGAGGACAATATGGAAAAGCCTTTCTCATCCA
>NW_010255643.1:5497-5725 GCF_000690775.1 Eurypyga helias | reverse complement strand
GAACCCTCAATATCAGAATGATATACACCGGTTGGAACAAATCCAGAAGTGGGCCATGAAGATGATCAGAGGGCTGGAGCACCTCTCCTATGATGAAAGGCTGAGAGAATTGGGCTTGTTCAGCCTGGAGAAACTTCATTGCACTGGGGAGACCTTACAGCACCTTTCAGTACCTGAAGGGGCTACAAGGGTGCTGGGAGAGGACTTTTTACAAGGGTCTGTAGTGAC
>NW_010255643.1:4853-5334 GCF_000690775.1 Eurypyga helias | reverse complement strand
GGTCTAGTGGAAGGTGTCCCTGCCCATGGCAGGGGGATTTAAACTAGATGATCTTTAAGGTCCCTTCCTACCCAAACCATTCTATGATTCTAAGTCTTTGGTCCTCAGAGAAAGAAATTTCTGTGGTGACTGGGCACTCAAGGTTGGCAGTCTCCAAAAGCAACTCAAGCCACAGAGGTAAGCCTGGAATGACTAGAGATCAAGGAAGGCTGCTAGCTGGCTGTTCATACTAGCAGAAAGTTCAGCCCACTGCCTTAGGGCTGACCCAGTGCTGTTTGGATGAATGCAAGGGTGCCTGGGCTTGGTTAGGGGAGAGTCTGAGACAAAGGAAGCATTAATTAGGATTGGGATATGAGAAGGAGTCTGCAGAATTCAGAATGAATGGGAGGGGACAATGGTTTCTACAAAGCATTAGAGAACTAAGCAAGGGGAATGACAGGTGGCCTGAACCCTGGTCTCCAAACCCACACAGCTCCATCCC
>NW_010255643.1:0-4818 GCF_000690775.1 Eurypyga helias | reverse complement strand
AAACAAAGCGTGTGCATGAATAGCTCAGAGGTAGGTTTTGAAGGGGCCTGTTACCGTCAGCAGGTAGACGCTGCTGGCTGGGGTGGAATATAGTGACCTGCTGCTGTGTGACTCTTTGCTACATCTGTCTAAGTCAGAGTTTTCAATGTAAAAAAGAATTCCTGATATTCTATCAAACTCTCAATTTTTATTTATGTATTTTGCAATTAATCTACTGAGTTCATGGTATTACATTAATTCCTGCAGCTACAGGAAGATGTTTAAATTCAATATTCGGTTAATTTCACCTATCCATTTACTTCAATGGGTGTTGCCAGTTTCCAAGAGCTGTACGTATAGTTCAGACCTCTGCTACATCAGCTTAAAATCCTAAGAGGGCTGGAGTATTCCTGCAAAAGCTGCACTCAGAGCAGTCTAAATGGAGACTAAAAATTGAATTGTCATATATTTGAAAATGTGGTGCTTGTCAGTGGAGCAGTCTCACTTTTCTGAAGTATGAAGTAGCAGAATGAAAGTTTATGAGAGAGAAATCCAGGTTTAGACAAAATTGCATCTAATTAGCATCAGTTTCAGTGAGGAAAACTTCCTGAAATACGTGAAATGGAGCTAATAGAGCATTAAGAAAATGTTGAAAATATAAAGCAAATGAACTTTGCAATGTAGCTTTGAGCTAGGTTCACAATTATAATTTATGCCATAGGTAATGAAATCCACAGGTGTCTTCCTGGCAACAGATCTCATTTTGCCTGCTACATGGATCTCACTGCAGCACAGGATGTTAGAGATTTTGGCTCAAATTCCTGGTCATGTTTAAGCCAGTTATTACTTTCATGGTTGAAGCATGATTTTATTCAACTTTGTTGAGAAAGAGAGCTTCACAGTAGCTGCCAGGCACCAGAAAGAACTCTTTAATTACTCTCCACAGAACCTGCTGACTGGAGAGAGCTCTTGTTATATTTACACAGCCCTGTTTGTGTTGAAGGATCAAAATCACTCACAAAGAAAACAAACCCACTTCCTCTCCCCCTGCCCCCCATGATATTTCCAATTACCATAGGTTGTTGTCTCTCTTACTGACTGGTCATTCAGAAGCTAGGACATATTATGGAAATAGCCTGTTAGCTGCTTCATTGGACCCCTTCACTGGAGTGCCTTGATGAATTCAGTCTAAACACATGAAGACTGAGAATTAGAACATGCCAAGGGTTCATGCCATTACCAAAGAGAGGAGGCAGGCAGGTGATTCTATATTTGTGCTCCACAGGAGAGCACAAAGGCCCACTTCAAAGCTGGCAGGAAGGGTGTCATATTTGTCTGACTGAGTGGCAAGAGCTATGACTTGTGTGAGGAAGTCAGGTCTCTCAGGTGTCTATCTCCTAATTCATCAAAAATTAGCTGAAGATCAGAGTTGCATCGTAATGTTCATTGAAGTCCCTGTGGCTGCATCAAACCAAAAAAAAAAAGGTCTGGGACTTTCCCCGGTAGTACAGAGTGAGCGTGTGGTTTATTACAGATCAGAATCACATCTCTCCTCTAACCATAAGGCTTCACCACATCCTCTTATTTGCCACTGTTTAGCTGCACACTGACAGGCACTGAAAGGAAATAATGAAAAGAGATGCGGTTATGCCACACCTGGCAAATGTCTGCAGGCACAGAAACCCCTAGAAACACTGTACCTACGTATAAATGTCTCTGAATGCACTCTGATCCTGTTTGTCTTCATATGTGGGAAGTCACATGGCTCTTTCCGGTGCATATTACTTCGTGTGTTTTAATAATATGCCATTATAAATAAAATGCTTCTCAAGCGCTTGTAAAAACCCAGAAGTCTTTCAGAACAAGCAGATTACTCTAACTCATAATTTCATTCAACACTTTAAAAATAGCTATACTCTTCATATCCCAAGGAGGAAAAGTTGCTGGAGATTTATGCTTTTCCTTAAACACACAGATTTATAGCAGTGTGTAATGTACTTTCATTTCATCCATATTTATAACTGCATTGATGCAGAGTCTGGTATCCATTACTTTAATCTATGTAACCTGATCATCAGAAATTTAAACCATAATTTTTAACACATATCACCAAGAATTTCAGTTTGATTCAAAAAATAAGAGTATATTGAAGTCCCAGCTGCAGTTAGTTATTAAAACTGAACTTTGCTTAAATACATCTGTTTGTTCACACAGACACTGTTCCATTCTACCTTATGCTGGGTATTTTACTTCAGGTTAATCCTACAACAACTCACTACAAAATACCTTGAGGGTAGAAGGGAAAAAAAATGCAGTTAAGGATCATATTTGGGAGAATTGCTGTAAATATATCTTTTACATCTTGGCAAAGTGAAATCAGAAATTGAAGAGTCAGTGACAGCAGTAGCCTCTAGTCACTTAGCGTGAAGTGGAAAAAAAAAATTCAGGCCAAGATCAAAGCCTTCAATTGACAGACAACAGAAATTAAACCCAGATACCATTTCATAAACATGGAACAATTGACGCTTACCACATGGTTATCGTCCAGCACTGGAAAAGTAAAACATCTGTACTCCTCGAAGTCCTGAATGGATGACCCGCAACTGAAATTACTTAGTTGCCTCATGGTAGGAAGATGTTCCATTGGTTTTCTTCTCTTATTGTGATTTTATTCATTCAGCAGCATGAAAAGGTGAAATACATGGATTGTTGGAAAATAACACATTACAATAAACAGCTGTTCACTTTGTAATAGAAAAAGATCTTCATTTTTCTCTTCTGTGGGACTACATTTTGCTATTTATACTGCAGGTCAACATCAGTAATTCTACACATTTCAAGGGGTTTAGTTTGGTATAGCCAGGAATACAATCTTACTTGAAACTGATGGGAAGAGGATGCTGTCTATGATGCTTGTAGAGGCATTAAGTTTATGCAATTCATGCTTTACAAGGGATGTAAATGACATTTTTCAGAATAACTTTTCACAGCTTCTTTTTCTTCCCCTGCCTTCCTCATTGTTTTTCTCCTTTCAGCACCATTAAGTTGTACAAACAAAAACAATGGAAATGAGGAGAGCATAAGGGAGCTTGTGGGTGAAAACTTTGTATTATTGGAACCAGAAAGGTGATTTTTTTTTTCATTGAAAGCTACAGAAATATGAACATGATCACAGAAAAGGACAGATTATTTGCCATTTAAAAATTACTTTTGATTGAAAACTTTGATTAATTCTGTTTTACTGTCCTAATTCTTCATGCAAACTAATTACAACTTGAATAAGTTCTGTAAGATTTGCCTGTAGAAGTGGCAGTTAAATGATTTTCCTTAGGTAAGAAGTAGAAGGATAAAGACAAATAATTTAGAATGTCTGACATGAAACCTCCCAAAGAAATGATGGTGCTCTACTGAAAAATACTATTTTTGATTAATATTATTGCTCCCTTTACAATAACTTCTATGTTTAAAGTTTGGTACATGCAGAAATAGCTTATTCAATCAGGAGCATGGGGAAATTCTGCTTTAGAATTTATCAAAGTTTGTTGCTGTAAGAAAGAGATCTTGATCAGCATAAACACAACAGTGTGTTCCACAGCCACATTATTCCTATTGCATGAGTGTCAAACTCAACCTGGATTACTGAAGAGATGCTGAAAATGAGAAGACACAGAAAAAATCAGGCCTTCTGTATTTAAACTTCAAAGCATTTCCTCCACAGTTCATGAAATGTAGCAGCTGGCTGGATTCAGACCTAGGGATGCCCAGAGTAAGTTTTTACGGAAGTCACCTTGTTCTGTTTCAGACTGGTCTTCAACTGCAGTGCAGTTGTCCTCCTCAGCTGCACATACAGAATAAGACACCAGCAGGGTGGAAAAAGGCATGTCTGGTCACTTTTAGAAATGTAAGAGGTGTGCTGGACCTCTAAAAGTTCCCATTTTTTGTTTGTTTTGGAGAAGTTCAAAGAAATTCAGATATTCACAAGAAACCTATCTAAAACTTTAATTCAACAACATTTAGCAGAACACCTCAAACCCACGGTGTCAACCATGAGTTTCTCCCTTTTTTTCTCCTGGAAAGATCATAAAACCAGTTTCTTTTCCAAAGTTAGACAAATTATTTCAACAACAATAAAACCCACAGATAATGGGTGTGACATGCATAGTATTTTTTGCTTCCTGTATCTCTCATTTTCTAGCAGCCCAGCTCCTAGAGAGTCCCAAGTGCTTTCTCTTTTAAGCTACTTTCTGTTGTATCCTATTGCTATAGTATTGTAGCAGCCTACACAAATTAGATGTAGCAGAAGAGCAAAGAAATCACTTGGAGATTTCAGTACCAACTTCATTTTAGGTGTTGTTCTAGGAATGGGCAAATGTCCACCGATCCATTGTTCTGTGAACCAATTCAGACCTCCCTAGCCAGCACACTTCAAGACTTGTTACCATAACAGCCCATGTTGTCCACGTCGAGCAACTCCTACCACTGAAAATATGTAAAGTGATAGCATCACACCTCCATTGTGCTATGTTTGCTGAAAAAGCCACTCACTCTATTCTCTGCACCTACATGGCGAAGTTGAGATGCAGCTGCTGGGTTTTAAAAGACATCTAAATTTTTCTGCTGGTGAGACAAACAGCAATTTTCTGTCAGTCATCATGTTTCCCACAGCTGCCATCACACAGTGAAAACAGACCCCAACTGACCTGAATCCCAGATCCCCTCAGCCTAGGCAATATGTGAGTTGCCATATGTCGTTATGGGTAATAGCTGATGCTGAACAGGTGTATGTCATCACAGTAGACCATCTGGAGGGTAGAAGATATTTTAAATAAAAAGGCAGGG
>NW_010255642.1:0-2709 GCF_000690775.1 Eurypyga helias | reverse complement strand
GGTGCAGGAGGCGGCCCAGACCCCCGTGTTGAGCATCACCGACCCCTCCCCAGAAAAGTTTCCTGGAAACAAGGAGAATTTGGGGAGAAGCACCGGCTGGCACCACCTTCTGCATCCTCCCCACGCCGCGGCACAGAGTCCGCGCAGCCACCACAGCCTTCGTCCTCTAGCGAGGAAATTACCAGCGAGTCAGAAAACATGAAAAAAGTGCTGAAACCCTCCCGGAAAACACCCCTTAGGGACTGGAGAAGAAACGAGGAGCTTCCAGGGATCTGTGGTTTGAGCTTTGGATGTGTGCAGGTAGATTACAACACTCAGCGGGTGACTGGATCCCACCGCATGGCAGACGAGAGAGCGCCAGCACTAAAGCTGAAACGTCCCTTTTTGGTACCTTATAAACCAATATCTGAGCGTTGGCTGAGCTGAGCAATCCCTCCCCTGCACTGTTACAGTGAAGCAGCCTGACAGGCCCAGCTTCCACTTCCAGCAAATAAATACGCCTGTAAAAAAATCATCAACGCGCTCTCCCACATTTCCTTTAGGCACAAAATAACAATTATTATCATTTGGAAGTTAAAACTTTCCCACTGCCAACTCCCTAAAGCCACGCATGGTCCTATGTGCACATGCGAACACTAATCCTGAACTCCATAACTCAAACTAATCCTTTGAATAACTCTGGGTTGCAAGGGAAGGTACTGCTGGCATTGACTTGAAAATTCACCCTGTGCTTTGGTCCGGGGCAAACCCTGCACCTGCGCAGCTTTGGTGGGATACTGCAGCCACAAAAAAGCGTATGTAACTTCTTTTTCACTTGTTTGACGTATGCACGATGTCGAACCTATAAAAACTATCCTATAAAACTTTTCTTCTGCATTTCTTACTCTTTTGTAAAACCAGAGTCGTGGGTTGTTTTCTCCCATTGATGTTAAAATAGAAGAAAATAATAACCTAAAATTTTTCATCTGTCAGAGAAGAAATGTCATGATTTGATGAAAAATTGATTTTAAATTGCATTTCTGTATATTTGTTTGCTATAGAGTATGTCGGTCTTTTTGAAATTTCAGAGCATTCCCCAGAAATACAGATAAAAGGCATGACTTCATCTGTAGCGATATATATATATGTGTGTAGCTACATAGAAATGGGATACTCATCTGTGGTAGGGGATTAAAATACTTCAGGTGGCATCTCACACAAATAAAACCATCTCCAATTCTTAATCTGTCGATCTGTATTTTGGGTCTGCGAATGCAGGCGTGAAAGTACATCTGCACCACTAGATCATTACGTGTTCAATATCATTCTGATGTCAGAACTATTTCTAAAACGTGTCTGTCGGCACAGGCAGGTCTGTCTAACCTTACGGGTTTTCTCTGGGAGTGGCCGATGCTTCAGAGATGCAAGAAACACTTCGGATATTGGGTTTCTTCCTAATGGAAGACACTTAGCAGATAGCTTGTGCCCTGGAGCATGAGTGTTACAACCCATTTTTGCACCTATCTGTATATACACACACACAGAGGCTTATGCCAAGGCAGGGATTTGTCTTTAACGCCTCTCGGAGCCATCACGGGGACTGGGCCTGTCACCAGTGGTCCCTGCTCTGGCCCTTGGCCATATCATGATAATGTCATAGGAGAGGTTTAATTCGCTGACCTTCAGGCTGTGCAGCAAGGCACAGCTCTTTGTCCGAGCTTTTGGGAAATGCTGAATAAAACTAGTCAACTGCCAGTAATCCCAGGCATTCTCATCCTCACTGGGTGGAAAAAAAGAAGAGTTGTCCATTGTCCTACTAATGTAAAGTTTGCCCTGAATGTTCCTATATGTGCATTGCAAAATTAGAAATAGCTGATTCATACCACTGACAGGGTATTCATCTGAGTACCAGTTACTTCAGGCATATTTTTAGAAGATCTGTCTTCAAATCTCAAAAGTGTGAGTGGCAATATTCTTTCCATTTCAGTGACATAAGTTCAGGAAAAAAACCAACCCCCAAATGTTAGAGTTATTTAATTTCCCTGCCCTTACTGATCACCCAGTGACATCCAGCACCACATCCACCTCTGGGTATCACCAGCGCGGCTGCCCGTGGATGCTCCCGATCCCAAGAAAGGGTGTCTTGCTTTCCGCGGCATCGCTTGGCTCCTCGCTGCGTGTCTGCCTACCAGCTACGGCTGCAACCAGAGGGGAAGATGCAACTGTGTGCGTGTCCGTCGGGTTAGAGCTGACGGGTGGAATGACGCTTCTGGTGTGAGCCTCGTGCCTCGTGCCAAAATTCAGTCTGGGTTGGCTGCATTTTCTTGTAGGTTTTAGACATCCACCATGTAAACAAGAGAATTTATCTCATATATTTTCTAAAATGTACGATTTTACAAGTCTACAGAGAGCTCATTAAATTCGCCCCTTCTCTGCAGAGCTGGCACCCCGGGACATGAAAATCCTTACGCACAGCGTACTCGTTCACGCTGACTTTTTGCTTCGCAGCAGCCCTGTTACTAGAGCGCAGCAGCCCCTGGCAAACACCTGCCTCCTTTGCCATAGTCTAACCTACAGGAAAAGCACTTCTGGCTATGGGACGTGGCGCTTTTGAAGACTTTGCTTCCCTTTCCGAGCGTTTCCCGTAATTAACGGGGCGAGGGACGTATGGTGGTCAAGGTTTACACGCCAGTGCCGAGGGCAGCAGGACCCTTCCCCACAGCTTTTCCC
>NW_010255641.1:0-5781 GCF_000690775.1 Eurypyga helias | reverse complement strand
CTCTTTCCTGGCTGAACCTAGCACAGTCTGTTAGTTTCTGATGTGCATCTCTGTTTTTGTGATAACATGGGCGCTACTCGGCAGCAGGGAGAGGCGATGCTGCTTCTTGCTCTCTCTCCAGTTTGCGTTTTCTCACTGCGGCGCGGTGTTTCACGGGATTGATTCACGCACAACACTGCGTATGCACGCCAGTCGCTTCACTTGCTGTTACTTCACACGACTAGCGGGGTAGATGGGATGGCTGCCTAGGGCTTCGTAGTCGCTGCTTTGTAGGAAGATGATGCAGCTCCTTACACATGCTGTACATGCAGATGAGCAAAATTGTATTTCCCTTTTCGTATTTGTATTTCCTCTCGCACCTTTGGAATTTACTGAGCTATTTCACTCTGCGCATTAAGAAATAAATCCCACCTCTGTGTGGAGAAGCGTGTCAAATGAAACTGAGGACCAGAGAGGCATTCTGGGGGTGTAAGCGAGAGTGGATTCACAGGTGTCTTCTTCAATAATACTTTTAGAAAGCTGTGTTTATCTTCTCTGCCACCTGTTTACTTGCAGAACCGTTGGAGCGTTTATGCCACACGACTGTTCATTGTGACGGTGTAATTGCTGGGGCGGCACAGCACGTAAGGTGGTGCAGAATCACTTTTTATATGGCATGTTGGGTTAAGATAACCATGCTAACTAAGGAGAACGTGCCTTTTGCTATAAACAGCCCAACATTTAATAAAACAACTAAGTATCCATGGCTGGCGTTCAGGAACAAGTAACCACCAGAAGTCAAATCAACCCCTAGAGGAAAGAAGGTAGTCTACTCATTGAGGGTAGACCTGTTACCTGATGTAGTTTGGGCAATGCACTCTCTATGCTTAATTTTGCCGTATTTAATCATAAACATTCTTGGGAAAATGAATTAGTCTCAACAGCGATGGTTGAGGGCATCTTGAGGTAGATGTTCTGCGCATTGCTGATGCTTGGAGATAAGTCTGTCATGTACAGATACACGGGGGTATTTTGGGGCATCAGTTTGTGACTGGCTTTGATTTTGGGGATTATTTATCACTGTAAGTAGAATACTGATGCAGGAGAGGTGGGATTGGCTTTTTCTGACTCTGTTTTCTTTTCAAAACAGTAGAACCAATAACTTGTTTACAGCTAAAAAGGAATTAATAATTGTAATTAGTATGAAAGTTGTTGCTTGTATTTTAGACTTGAAAGAATGGTTGTGTACCCAACAATTTACTGGGTTTTTTTGAACTACTCTGCTAAGTCTAATAGAAGATTTTAATGCTGCTTATAAACCTTATCTCCTTAAACCTCCCAAGCTAAACACCACCAGGACTTCTCCATTATAGTAGTTTTAAGGAAAATATTGTGTACTTTGGTAAAAAAAGAAGTAAGGATTACTTCTTACTACTACTACTAAGGCCTTACAACCCACAGTATTTGAATATATGTGGAAAATCACATTGAAATGTAATAAATGCCTCCAATGTATTGCACTTAGTTGCAGTTTGAGATGAGTTTTCATAGCTGAGGGTGGGGGAGAAGTAGGAGGAAAAGGATGGGTTTTTCCCATCACATAAGGCTGGTGGCCATGACTTGGGGAAAATTTGTAAAATAACAACAACAGAACCAGATTCCATGCTTGTAGGTTAATATCCTCTTTTTTAATTATTCAGGATGGTGAGATGAATCACATATTCAGTAAAATACTATCCGAAAGTGTGTGAAAGGGCAAATGGTCTGTGTAAATGTGAATCCATATACAGGATAAAGACTGATGGGAAAAAGAATTCACCTGTCTCTTTATTCCTTTGGAATGCATTCTATAACTAGTTTGTGATAATATTATATCAATTTGCTGCTTTCGTTTTATACTACAGCGGCTTATGATTTCATCTATTTTTGCTTATTTCATTAGGTATTGATATGTCACTATTTGTCTTTAGATATTAAAAACTCAAATAGCTTTCAAACAGCATCAGCAGGGGCCTGGTAAGAAGCCATAAATAGCTTTATAGGTCTTTTCTCTACGGGTAGACATTTATATTAATATCACCTGCAATTCCGTAGTCAGAATTGGAATGACTAGGGCATTAATAATTGTTGTGTTGGAGGTCACATGCCACTCTGCTACTGTCCTGCCTGCTGTGGTTTCCTCTACCGTGCATTTGTGTAATTAGGTACACAAAATCTACTGAATAATCTGAAATTAGTAGTCTTGTTACAACCTATCACAGTTGTTATAGAATGGTATCTTTGGTGTTTTGTAGACTGAATAGATCATCTAAGGTGGCATTTTGAAATAGTTCCCGGAAAAACGGCTAAGATTAAAACCAGAACACAGCAAAGATTAATCACTGCTTTATTCTTCTTTCTCCAGACATCTCAATTAGCCTTAATTAACCTGTTTCCCCCATATATCGTTTAGCTTTGAGTCCCTGAAATTTTACCTTTGCATTTTTTCTGTGTATTGCAAATTCTACATAATTGCATGGTCGCTTCGTCCAAGGTCATCTCTCTAGGTCTTGTTTTTTGGGGCTTTGGAGGAACCTCTCCAGCAATCCTGCTCTCCCGCTTTCTTCGGATGATGCCATCTTACTGCTCGGAGGTTTTTGGGAAGCTTATTCAAAAAGAGTTAAAAGAGTATGAGAAGCAAACTGCACTGAAAAGGGGGAACAGTATGGATCCTCTTAAAGTAAACCCCAGCAGGCTGGAGGGGGTAGGAACAGGTGCCAGTTTTACTTCACGTGGGAGAGTGGGAAGGGAACATCAGTGTGTGATTAGTTGCGTCGAGAGAGTAGCCGAGTGAGCTAGCATCCCAAACCTCGAGGGATTCTGGTCTGTATTCTTTTGGAATATAGCACAGTGTGACAGCAAAAGGTAACTGGGACAGAGTTCAGTTTCTGTGTTACTGGGGGGAAAAAAAAAAAACCCAAAAAAGAAAAAAACCCCAAAACAACAGAGAAAGATAGAGTTGTTCATACCCATGAGGTTTCTAAGACAGATACAAAAGGAACACTAAATTCACATCCAGTCAAAACACCACGCCGAACTGCCTAATTCTCACCACTGAAGAGAAGTTACTTGTGTTATTCTCTGAGATCCTGCCGAGCTGATGTTGAATTTGTTCCTGCCAAGCATATGGCGTGTGAGTAGAAACACTGACAGCAAAGGTATCGATGTCACTGACTGTCCAGGAACGTCCCCTTAGGGGACAAGTGTGACACTGTCATATCAGGAGAGAATCCTTCTTGGATTTCTGTAGGAGGAGTGATGTGTGACAGATGGTACGACTAGACAGTTTATTTACTTGCAGCCCTACATGTGCTGTTTTAAAAGCTGTGTCCCAGACAGAGGGCTGAGAGGAAGGCTGTTTGTCTCTCATAGAATCACGGAATGGTTTGGGTTGGAAGGGACCTTAAAGCCCATCCAGTTCCAACCCCCCTGCCATGGGCAGGGACACCTTCCACCAGACCAGGTTGCTCCAAGCCTCATCCAGCCTGGCCTTGGACACTTGCGGGCTTCGTGTAGCCTTGGGCAACGAGAGGGGCAGGATGCTGACTTGGAGAGACCTACGCACACTCAGTGGGAAGAAGGTCAAGGCGGGAGAGCCAGAGACTTGTGAGGGTCAGGGGGTGTTATTGGGAGCTGTGCGAGCCAAACCCAAGAAGTGCAGGTGTGAAGTCTTTCTCATACAGCCACAGAAATGACTGTTTGGTCTTCAAGCTCAGGCAGTCTGAGAGTTGCTGAACTACAAAGGAAAATCAGATCAGAGGTCTTACCCTTTGTAGATGCAGTGGGTACAAGGATCTTCGTTTTCAAACCATTTTGTTTTCCACAGAGATAAAATGAATTTTCTCTACTTAAAGTTCTGTTGCTGCAGTTGGTTATTTTTGTTCTGTAAAAACCTTGCTGTAGCAACTGGAGGCAGAGATTGCTTCAAAGAAACTGCTGGAAGGGGGACAAGCTTTTCCACATCAAATTGTGATTAAGGGTCAGCTACAGGCTTTGCCTGTAGCGTTCGAATACTAGCTTTGAAATCAACAGGTTTTAGTATTTTGGCTTATTGTTGCAGAGTTTTTCTGGTTTCACTTTATGTCCTTGTCTGTCTGGGGTAGCAAAACCAAAATTGTGGCTATAGGGTTGCATGCATGTGCTTGCAGAACATGTAGTGTTTTAATCTATTTTTTTAATAATTATATATTTTCTAATTAGGATCCGGCAAAGATTCGGAATTCGACCTTGAGTTTGCCGATAACCTTTCTCATATTTGACGTCTAATTTGCTTTGTGAACCAAGATCATCTGAGTCCTCAACGTTGCCCAAGACGTACTTCTCCTCGAGTATTCTCAGACAAATGATCCTGTTGCTGCTAATCATTAGGAGGCAGATGGTAGGTGATCAAGATTTCATTATCAAACACGAATTTTCTTTTGAGGTGAAGAGATGACCATCTGTTCCTAACATTGTACCTAAGGGAGCCTGCCACTCTGGTTTAGGTGATTACAAAATATAATCAGAACCCTTCTCTTAATTAATTTACATCTTACATTTAATATATATTATTGAAATTCTGCTAGCATTTGAAAAGAGTGGAGGTGAAGCTAATTATCAGGTGGATATTATCTTAAAGGTGATCATTTGGGGTTGTCTGGAAATTATTTTTGTCTCTGGGTTTTTCACGTTTGGCTTAGAGGATTCCTCTTTCCTGCGACAGGGGTAGTATAAACACGATGAAAAGGTGTGTGAATTTTTCATTTGTTACAATACTGACTATTTCAGTTCTGAATTTTTAAACCTTTCCTTACCTTGGGAGAAATCTTAATTCACTGATGCAATGTCTTCTCTGGCGGTGAAATCACAGTGTCTGACTTTAATGATTGAAGTACAAATGGGGCAGCTGATTGTGGTACAACTTGGTCTGTGCAAGTTTTGGAAAAGGAAATGCACTTGGTATTTTTTTTTTTTAAAAGAGCAAAAAAGTATGTGATGAAGTTAATCTGTGTGGCAGTTATGACCTTTAAACCAACTGACCACTGTTGACCAAATCTGACTAGGGAGAAAAAAATTCCCTGTGATTCCACTTCCTACAAATTTTGTGACCTTCAGCAGCTGTGCCGAGGAAACGAGTGTTCCCACTGATGACTAGGCAGGTGAGGCTCAGCCGTTATAAATTCTGTTTAGTGGCAACCACTTAGGTAATCAATATGCATATGCAGATGGGTCATAACTTTGGCATCTCTGGAGTGATGGGAGTGCCGCTGGACGCGTGTGGGTGGGTGGAGTTCTGGCAGTAACAGTGGTGCACTCGGGGAACGAAGACAAAGCAGAAACTTCATTAACTCGTACTCTCTCAGAACAGCAAAGTGAACTACAAACAATGGCTGAACAGAAGAAAACGGGCTGTACTTTCAATGATGCTTTTGTTTTTAAATTAAAAATATTAGTGGATTGATTAAAAGTTAAGATTTCCTTCTCTAATCCTTACAATTTGTGGAAAATAGATTCTCAAAGTCATACGATTTTGTTTCTCGTTAATGTTTTTATTCCTTCCAGCTCCAAATTTTTGACGGACCTGTTTTTGTACAGGTAAATCACTTAGAAAACCCCCAAAACCACACACAAAACCAGAAAACTCCAGGCATTTTTGAAATTGTGACCGAATGTCTACGCACATAAACAATGCACTTTCTGCTTTTCAGGCTCTATACCCAGCTGTGGGCTGGAGTACGGAAAAGATGGTGACAGCAAACTTCTACATAGCCTAGCACAAAATGG
>NW_010255640.1:0-1402 GCF_000690775.1 Eurypyga helias | reverse complement strand
TGTGATTCTATGATTCTATGAGTGCCTGGGCTTGGGGAGCAAGGAGGACATGGGAAGCCAGGAAGACCTGGGAGGCTGCAGGCTGCTCTGCCTTCACTCTCCCTGACCAGAGATCTTTGTGCTCCTCCCAGTCCCCTCCAGCTGCCATCTACACAGCAGAGGTCCAGACCACCCAGCACTCAGGTGAAACGTGGGCAGGGCCTGTCCTAGGCAGGATCTCACCTTCTCCCAGCTGCTGGTGCAGAACTGCCCAATGGTGGCATTGACCGAGCTCAGGGACTGCCCTCCAGGCAGGTTCAGAAAGTGAAGGTTGTGATAAAACCCCAAAAAGGCCTGTGGGTGTTTAAGACCAAAGGTGGCAGGTTAGTGAAGCACCCAGGACACAGCCCCTCCCCAACCCCTCCCTCTGGGTGCTCTGCAGGGGTCCCTAAGCCCTCTCAGCACCCCAGGGACATGCCCCCCAAACTGCTGGGAGGGAGCCCTGCTCCCACACCAGAAGAGATTGGTGCTGTGACAACAGAGGTCAGGGTCTGCCTGGCACACCGGTGAGTGCCCTGTCTCCATGCACTGGGCACATCCCAGTTTTCAGGGCTGGCACTATTCAGACTTTTCTCCTACGGCAGATTTCCTGGGGTCTTGGCCAGCCTCTGGTGCCCCAAAACCCTACACACCCACCACAGCCGTGGGGACGGAGGCTCCTTACAAAGAACTGTCCCCGCACGGGCGGCTGATAAACCCCGTTGAACCCGCACGTCCTGTTGGCTCCACAGTTGAAGTTGAAGAGTCTCTGTACGGCGATGCTGCACGCTTCTGGGTCCCCTGTCCCCGTCACTGTGAGCACCTGTGCAGAGCTGGGTGTGCTCGGCGCATGGACACAGGGACTGTTGTAGAGGTCTGCCGTGGTGACATTCTCCTGGTATCCATTGGGGTAGCAGGGGTGGGATATTGTCTGGGAAGATGGGCTGCCCTGGAGGAAGTGCAAGCCATTAGCATTGCCCAGGCACTGAGGATGAGGATGGAAAGGAGGGAAACAGCACACGGACAGCAGCTGTTCCCACCCCCGGATGCAGGACACTAGCACGCTGGCCCCACCACCCGCGGCACCTCGTCCATGTGGTGCAGGCAGAGCATCGCGGGGACAAGCATGGCATGACCCCGCTGTGGTCAGGGATCAGCTACAGTCATGGTCACATGCCCAAAGCCTTGCAGGTTTGCAGCCTGTGCTGAGCGTGGAGACATTCTGCCCCCATTCTTCCTTTGTATGGTCACTGCCTTTGTGTAGGCCCTGTTGTATCCCCCGTCCTCACTAGGGTCTGCACAGAGGCACTGAGCCCAGTGGCCGTCACACCCGGCGGGTGCTGCCTGCCAGGCTCAGTGGTGGGTGACATGGATGATGGCATTG
>NW_010255639.1:1677-3718 GCF_000690775.1 Eurypyga helias | reverse complement strand
CAGTCTGTGATTCTGTGATTCTAACCCACATTGGTGGATTTAGAAGTCCATCAGGGAGGTGAAGGTGGAGAGAGCTGGACGACACGGGGTGGTGGCACATGGGGCACCATGGTGGCTGTGATCTCCGCTCCTCTTCCCCGCACACTTAAACCCAGCAGAAAGGTTTGCACAAGGCTGAACGATCCTCAATCCCGATGCCGGAGAGGGAATTGTGGCAGGACGTGCTGTGGGCCGGCATGGCTTCCTGCTCTTCTGCAGGGGGTGCCAAAGCCCTGCAGCTGGACACCTGAGCCCGGATGTTTGGGAGATGCCACCTACACCCAACCCAACCCAGATATTTTGTGGTTATTTTCATTTGGGAAACGGGACTGGTGATGCTCTGGTCCTGAAGGTTTCCAGTTCTGTGGGCTCAAAGAGCCCTTCCACATGGCCGCTGGGCTGCTCTGAGCTGGAAAAGAGGCCACCTGCTTTTCTTAGAGACTGAGACTAGCACTGGTCCTATAGTACGAAGAGACCCCTGACCATGTCACTTGGCTGAATCTCTTGCCATGCCACCCATGGCTGCTACACGCTCCAGGATTGCAGCAGCCTGGAGGTGCAGGCACATCCGCTTCTCCTTCCTCCTCTCGCTTCCCCATGGCCGCAGACCTGTCTGCAACCCCGGCCGGCGGCATGAGGCTGACACCCGCTTTCCCTCGCACGCCCCAGCAGCAGCCCCGACACCTGGCAGGGATGAGCTTGCCTGGAAATGGGGTGGCAGGTGTCCCCATGCCACCTCGGAGGGGAAACTGAGGCAGGGAGAAGGGTGGCTGAGCTCTGGCCAGGTACATGGGACAGAGGGCCATGGTACGTGGGACACAAGGCCACACATGAGTCCAAGGGCTGCCCCCTTAGCTTGTAACCCCGTGGTGGCCCCATTTTGAGTCTTTGGGGGTTTACCAGCCCTGCAGCACAGCCTGGCTGTGCGTTCAGGCTTGGGGAGAGTGTTGGGAACACACATATGGCTCCTCCACTTTTGGGGGTGTTCCAGGCTTGTAGATTAGTCTCCCCCTGCTCTCCCTACTGCCACATATCCCTTCTACCCCCCTGGCACCCCACTGAGCCCCTTGCACCCCACTGAGCCCTCCTGCATCCTGCTGAGACCCCTGCACTCCGTTGAGCCCCTGCTGCATCCGGTTGAGTCCCCCTGGCACCCCAATGAGCCCACCTGCACACCACTGAGCCCCCCAGACACCCCACTGAACTCCCCCTCACCCCACTGTGCCCCATTGCACCCACTGTCACCCAGCTCCAGGCAGTCCCAGCACCCGCTTCTGCCACCTCCAAGTCAGTAAGTGCCCCAGGGCAGCCCTATCTGCTGGGAGCCACCCCAAAACTTCTCTGTGACCCAAGGCCTGGGCAGCACCCATCCCAGCACCCATCCTGGACACCCACTGGAGCCTCTGCCATCCCATGGGTGCTCACAGGAGCACCGCTGTGACACTGAGGACAAGGTAACTGGAAAGAGGCAAGAGAGGTCCTGGGGACCTTGGAGTGAGTCTTACCTGCTGGGATGCCAGGGGGTGTCAGGGGGGACCAAGGGGTGCCACAGGGTGCTGCAATCCACCACTCTGCCCAGCACCCAGGCACATCTAAAGCCCCTGGGTGCTGTGCTCACCCCGCTGAGCAACACTTCCCCTTTCCACCCAAATGCAGCACCCCAGGGCCCGATGGGGAACAGAAACCTGGGTGGCAGGGTGGGCACTGTGCTGCGTGGCATGGCACAGTGTGCATGGCACGGCATGGCAGGGTAGGCACCCCATGGCGCAGCACAGCCCGTCCCAGCATCTCCATCACAGCTCCACACCACATGCATACATCCCTGTCCCCTACACACATGTGCAGACACGCTGTGCACACACACGGACGTGTGTGTGCACACACCTGTGTACACGCCCTACATGTGTGCCCACGTGCACCTCATGCACCCACATTGCACCCCCAAAAGAGCTGTACCCAGACACCAAGGGACACCCAGAGCTGGTACATGCCACCAGGACGG
>NW_010255639.1:0-1631 GCF_000690775.1 Eurypyga helias | reverse complement strand
CCCAGCCATATCATCAGACCCATGATTTTTTAGGTACTTTCCTCCATTTGGGGGTTTTCCTCCCAGTTTTTAGGTATTTTCCCCCATTTTTTTGCTCCTTCCAAGGATGGGCATCTGAGGCAGGTGCTAGGGACAGGGACGCCATCTGGCATGGTGGCACCAAGAGGAGGAAGATGCCCCCATTGCAGTGTCCCCTCTTGCTGAAACCACATGAGGGAAACTGAGGCACTGGCTATGGGTTTGAAGCGAACCTGTGTGGTTCATGCCCCATTTTATTGGATTTTCTCCCCAAAACACCCCTTAGAGTGGTGTTTGTGGGGTGGTGCTAAGGGACATGCCCAAGGCTACCTAGGCCATCAGTGGCAGAGACCACCCACAACCAGATCTGAGCCAAAACTATGACAAGCAGCCGAAAAATGAGGGACCACTCTCAAAAAGGCAAATGAGAAAAAAAAAAAAAAACCAACCCTCTGTGCAAGAAGGAAACAGGGCACTTAACTCCAGTCCTGTTGGGCTGGGAGGGGTAGGAAAGCTGGAAGAAAGGAGGAAAAAATCCCTCCTGATCCCAGGAAAAACCCATCTGTGGGATGTTCTGAGCACAACCTTTCTATTAGGCACCGGAGAATCCCCACCCCAGTTTTACCCACTGCCTGCAACGGCTCATAACCCCGCAATCACAGCCTGCCATCGCCCATAAATCACCGCTATTTCCAGTCAACGAAACCACATCAAGACCTGTGGCCTCATGCTGCTGCTGTGCCCGTGGCACGTCCCTGGGTCATGACCTGGCCTGGCGCATTACCCAAAAACTCCCTTTTTTCACCCGAAAACCCCATCACAGGATCCCCTGCCAGCCCTCAGGGTGATGGGGGTGGGTACCCTCCATGCTCAGACACCCCTTAAAAGCAGGCATCCCTCTGTTATAGAGTTCCGATCCCAGTGCCCTGACACCACGGTGATGGGCACCAGGAAAAACCCATTGTGAGATGGGACTTGTTTTTTTTGGAAAGAGGGTGCCCTGACACCATGGTGATGGGCACCAGGCAAAACCCATTGCAAACTGAGACTGGCAGGAGGGAAAAAAGGGGTGTCCGTGGCGCTGGGGTGCTCCGTAGGATTGGGTCACCCTTATCCCGTGGGTTTAAGGTGCCTGGGAAGGAGGAACAGGGTTAAGAAAGAGAAGTGGGGCTGCTCTGCGGCTAGATGGGGAAATTAAAAATAATCACCGGATCCGCTGACCAGCAGCCACCAACTTCCCCTGGCATGCACCGGCACGGTTTTGGCCCGCTCCAACCCCTTGGCTTCCAAAGCATCTCGTGCAAGCCCTTCTCTAGTGAAATTAGCTTTAATTAACACGCTGGTATTAATTTGAAGGGGGTTTCTGTAAGCTTGCTATGGCCAGAAAATATTTTGGCTGCTGCTGCCTCTGAATAGGATAAGGAGGGCAGCTTCCTCCCTTGGAAACCCTCCTCCTTGGCTTGTCCTGCCCTGGGAGGAGACCATGGCGGGGGGAGATCTTGGTGGCAGGGCTGGGATGGCAGAGGTGGAAGCGAAAGCTCCGGCTCAGCAGATTTCAAAGGGGATGAAGAGCGGCTGCTCCCACCTCGCGTGTTGCTTGGCCAAAGCCGCAA